>NC_057864.1:324927824-325185324 GCF_019393635.1 Dromiciops gliroides | reverse complement strand
AATATGGAATTCTCCTTTTATATCTAAAAGGATTTGAAACAAGGCGAGATTAAGCCTGATACAAAACAAGGAAATTTCACATCATGAAAGCATAACTTTAAATCATATCTCAGTGAAGGCATTCCTTCAGAGGTCAGAGAAAATATAGCCCAGTTACTTTCCTTTTTTATGACCTTAGTAAAAGGTCAGGACCTAGAGAATTTAGATGAATGAACTGGCAACATAATGTAGCTACTCTTTCAGGCTACTTTCCACAGATTCATATAGATATTGATGAGCCAGGTCCCTAGATTGCACCTAACTCTTTCTCTGCTCAGGATTGTAGGGTTGTAAATAGTGTTCTAACATTATCATACATAAGCCCTCACAAATGTGCTCATAATTAATTATCCAACTGATATAAATTATACAGTGTTTAGCTAGAATTATATAATAAGATGGTATAATAAGAACAATTTTTATAAAATATCCCCTTCCCCCAAAAAAGTCTGACACATACTCGTGCATGTGTGCACATATGCACAAATGCACACACACACATATACACACTAGTTTATACAGGGTCTGAGGGAAGTTTGGTTCCTTCCAGTTAAAAATACATGGGTCTGGTTTCTCAAATCTTTACAAAGCTGACCTTCAGAAGCAAGTGCTGGAAGGGTACTCCTCTTGATATTTCCTCCTGTGATAGAAGTAGGCCCAGAGAGATAGCTCCTTATTTTAATCAATCCTACTATATATCATCATCTAATTGCATGCAGTGACTCAAAGGGATTCCTTTTTTCCTAATTGTATTAAATAGGTAGTTCACATCTCATTTGTACCTTCGATTAATTAAACAGAGTTATCTAGGAATTGTTCATATCTGTTTATACTATTGATTGATTGATTCTGCATCTTTCTTACCTAATAAAGATATCAAGGTGTCATTATACTAATTTGGGTTAGGGTTTATGAAATACCTCTTATTATAGCACTGATTGTGTGATTATTTCCTTCACTCATTTCAACTAACACATACAGAAGATAGATAGATAGATAGATAGATAGATAGATAGATAGATAGAAATATAGATATAGATATATACACACATATAAACATGCATGTATATATGTATAGTATATATGGGTATAAATACCCATATATACTATATATGTACACATACATATATACTTTGCATGTGTGTATGTGTGTGTATATATATATATATATATGAATATATGAATATATTCTCTACGTGTTGGTTGAAATGAGTGAAGGAAATAATCACACAATCAGTGCTACAATAAGAGGTATTTCATAAACCCTAACCCAAATTAGTATAATAATGCCCTGATATCTATATACCTATATACCTTTATCTCTATATCTGTCTAGCTATCCATCTGTCTGTCTATCCACACAAACATACACATATTACAGACTACTGTACAGGTGCTGGACTATCAGAGATACCAAGCAAGATACTAACCCTAGAATATCAATGCTTACAGTCTAGTATATGAGTAAGGTACAGATAACAAAAACAGTATATGATGGTTAACATACATGACAAGTACAACAGTTTTTAAAGTGCTATTTAGAGTCCAAAAAAGAAAAGCCTTGATTATTACTGAAAGTCAGAGATGGGTTTGTTGGAAAAGGGGCAAAGGTAGGATATAGATTAGGGGACACATCATGGCAGACAAGTCATCTGAATTGGTCTTTACAGAACAGCAAATGGGAGGCAAGAAAAAGAATTCCAGATATAGGGAACTCCATGAGAAGAAACACAGAAATAGGAGAGTATGGAGCTTATTTGGGTGGCCTAGAAGAAACCATATTTACTATACCATGGAGTATATGTTAGGGAGTAATGTGAGATAAAGTTAGAAAAGTTGACTAGTATAAGATTGGAAAGGGCCTTGAACACTAGTAAGGGAGTAATGAATTTTAAGTAATACGTAATAAGGAACCACCAAAATTTGTTCTGGAGTTGATATGAAAATTTATGGAAGGGGGAAGGCAATGGAGGTGAGAAAGGGGCTAAAACTACTGTCTGAGAGGAGGCAATGTGGACTTCTAATTGAGTGATGTTGATGGAAATACAGACTCCTACAAAGGCAGGAAATGGGCAGCAATGAATGTTTTCTAGAAGAAGCAATATTTTCTTAAAAAAAAAAAAAGCCTCTAAATCTCCTCAAACACTCATATAAGTGCTTGTACTTGAGGCCCAAAAATTCCATGATGATGGTGGAAGAACAAGGGGTTAGAAAAACAAATTACCTGTTTACTTTTGGAAACCTTACTATTTATATTAAAAGAAAGCAGAGATTGAACCATACTATTTCTTTTGTTTTGGGTGCTGTTGTTTTTTTTTTTTCTATTTTGAGGTTTTGCATCACTGCTCTGATTTTTTCTCTTGTAACAGGATTAATGCAGAAATAGGATTAATGTTATTATGTGTATGTATATATATATGTGTGTGTGTATGTATATATATATGTATATAGATATAACCTATATCAGATTACCTGCTGTCTAGGGGAAGGGGGAGGGAGGGGAGGGAGGAAGAAAAATCTGAAATTGTAAAGCTTGTATAAACAAAAGTTGAGAACTATCTTTACATGTAACGGAAAAAATAAAATACCTTATATGTAAAAAAAAAAAAAAAAGAAAAAAAAGAAAGCAGAGCCTGACTCCCTCCTGCCCTGACAAAAGTACATCCTGCTTTTAGGACCCGCTTGGTTCCCTGAACTGAATACAAACTTTTTTCCCTTGTAAACGCTTTCTGGCCATAACTTTTACTTTCTTTTTATCTTATAAATAAGTGACTTTTTTAGCCTGGCACTTTCCTATATTTCTACCCTTTTAAGCATTATCCCTGTAGGTATGCTGGTGTTAACCCAGTTAAATTTTCAATGGGGTATTTATGCATCAGAAATAAGGAAATACTATAAATCAGTGTTTATATTTTGTTGATTGTCTAGAATTAAGAAAGTGATGAAGAAACTGTTAATAATACACCCAAAATATAAAAGCATACCATAGGTATACTCCAACCCCTTACCCCCTAAAACTCACCCCTGAGAGTCAGTTGTGAAATATTTAAAAGACTCCTACCTGTATGGGATTACTACAGTAAATTGGCTCTTTCAAAAATTCTATGAAATAAAAATAAATGTTAACACACCCCAAAATTCCTTTAAAACATCTAAACAGTTACTTAGAAGTCCCATTATTGCACTTAAAATTGAGGAAGTACAGGTACTCTTTCATGTTTTTATGATGCTCTTGTTTTTTATTAGGTTTTATGAGGTCAACTTGTCCATTGCCCTGTCTTTAGTATGAATCAACCTTAAGAAAACATAGGTATTGAGGAACATGTTTTAATGTTTATATATGACTTGACATCTCTTCAGAAAAAGAATTCATATAGAGACTCCCTAATTTTACTTGAAAAGATAACCAATCATTTTTATGGTGTATTAATATTTGTACTATGTTGTTTAAATCAGTCATTTACAGCACCAGCATATGTGATATCCAAACCAGTTAGATGTCCCATGAGTAGGAATAGAAGTTCTGAGGGCTTTTTATATGGTTCCTGTTGCTAAGGAAACCACATCCTTGATATCCATGTGTTCAACATGTCATTCTCATTTTCTGTCTGGTTCTGAAAGAACCAACATTGACACTTGGCACCAAAGAAATTTTTTTAAAAACCCACAAAACACCTAGCTAACTGTTTCTTTACAAAAATGATTTATATACTGGCTTAATTTAATTCTGGAATTCACAGATTTGGCGTAAGCTAAGAGAAGTACATGCCTATGAATATCAATATCTATGGAAGATTAAGAAATGTTCTTTTAAATAGCAAAAGTATAGTTTATTATAAAAAAGTTTATTAATAGCAACTAAATTAGTGACACAGCTATAGAGAATATGAGTGGAAGAGGTATAGATATCAATAAGTAGTGAATAAAAACAGAGGAATAGTAAGTCAGAGTGTGAATAAATTGATAAATCCCATGACTTTTTAATGTTTGTAAGATATCTAAATTTGTATAAAATAAATACTGAATCAAAGACAGAAAGATTTCATATATATAAAATATTCATAATAGAATTTTTTGTGATAGCAAAAAAATGGGAAACAAAGTAGTTGCCCATCATTTGGGAAATGACCAAACAAATTATGATGCATGAACATAATAGAATATCATTGTACCATAGGAAATGAGAGAACTAAACACCAGAGCCATTTTAACCATGAAAACTTTGATTACTAGAAGACATATCTAAAAGGAACACAAATAATTTATTCCTGTGTATTAAACACATTTTCTCTTCTCAGGGATTTTCCCTTCAGAAATATATTGCGTGTTAAAGAGGCTCTTTAGTTTGATGATACACATTTTGAGTTAGTGCAATGAAAATGAACATATTTGTCAAAGTAATTTTTCAATCAGTTCATTTATTCAATACCCTTGAAATTTTTAAAGTGGTACTCTGATGTGTCCATTTAATAAAAAAAGAGCTTTTGTACAATTCTTAACTGTGGGTTAGGGTTTGTATTATGAACAAGGCTTGAAATGAGAGCTGATTGATTTAAAGACACAATTGAGAAATGGTCAAAGGATATGAACAGGCAGTTTTCTGATGAAGAAACCAAAGCTATCTATTCCCATATGAAAAAATGCTCTAAATCTCTAATGAATAGAGACATACAAATTAAAACAACTCTGAGGTACCACCTGACACCTATTAGATTGGCTAAAATGACAAAAAAGGAAGATAATAAATGTTGGAGAAGCTGTGGGAAAATTGGAACACTAATGCATTGTTGGAGGAGCTGTGAACTGATCCAACCATTCTAGAGAGCAATTTGGAATTATGCCCAAAGGGTGATAAAGCTGTGCATACCCTTTGACCCAGCAATTCCACTTTTAGGTCTTTTTCCCAAAGAAATCATGGAAAGGGGAAAGGGACCCACATGTACAAAAATATTTATAGCTGCTCTTTACATGGTAGCAAGGAATTGGAAGTTTAGGGGGTGCCCATCAATTGGGGAATGGCTGGACAAGTTGTGGTATATGAATACAATGGAATACTATTGTGCTGTAAGAAATGATGAGCAGGAGGAGTTCAGAGAAACCTGGAGGGTCTTACATGAGCTGATGATGAGTGAGATGAGCAGAACCAGAAGAACATGGTACACAGTATCATCAACATTGCGTGTTGACCTACTGTGATGGACTATATTCTTCTCACCAATGCAATGGCACAGAAGAGTTCCAGGGAACTCGTGATAGAAAAGGATCTCCAAATCCAAGAAAAAAAAAGAACTGTGGAGTATAGATGCTGATTGAACCATACTATTTCTTTTGTTTTGGGTGCTGTTGTTTTTTTTTTTCTATTTTGAGGTTTTGCATTACTGCTCTGATTTTTTCTCTTATAACAGGATTAATGCAGAAATAGGATTAATGTTATTATGTGTATATATGTGTGTGTATATATCTACCTATATGTATATGTATGTAGATATATAGATATAACCTATATCAGATTACCTGCTGTCTAGGGGAGGGGGAAGGGAGGGGAGGGAGGGAGAAAAATCTGAAATTGTAAAGCTTGTATAAACAAAAGTTGAGAACTATCTTTACATGTAATGGAAAAAATAAAATACCTTATATGTTAAAAAAATGTATATATAAATTTTGAATACAAATGCATTTCCATATTTGAAAAGTAGTTCTAGATTATCTTTTAGAAGTAAGTTATTAGAATTAATACTGAATAATCAATAGGATTTTCTATTTCTTTAGGCATTCTTAAACTGTGGTTCATGAATTTCTTTGTCTATCTTGACATAGATTGATACAGTTAGAGATCTATGTATCTATATAAAGCACATTTCAATAAAATTGGTTTCCTTTTAATCCTATGGATATTATTTGATGCATTAAAATTATTACATAAATGAGGTCCATGGGGTTTACCAGACACATAGTACTTGGCACATAGTAAGCAGGCATTTAAGTGTTTATTCACTGACTGATGGAAAATATGTTAAGAAATCCTTCTCTCAGGTAGATTTCAAAAAAAACCTGGAAAGACTTAAGTGGACTGCTGCTGAGTGAAGTGAGCAGAACCAGAAGAATATTGTACATAGTAACAGTAATATTGTGTGATGATCAACTGTGATAGACTTGGCTCTTCTCAGCAATATGATGATCCAAGACAATTCCAAAGAAGTCATGATGAAAAATGTTCTCCACATCCAGAAAAAAGAACTGTGGATTCTGGATGCAGATTGAACCATACTGTTTCTACTTTTGTTTTTGTTGGTTTTTTTGAGGTTTTTCCCTTTTGTTCTGATTTTCTGTCACAACATGACCAATTCAGAAATATTTTTAATGTGATTGTACATATGTATAACCTATATCAAATTGCTTTCTATCTTGGGGAGGGAGGAGGGGAGGAAAGGAGAAAAATTTGGAACTAGAAATCTTATGAAAACAAATGTTGGAAACTATCTTTACATGTAACTGGAAAATAATAAAATACTGTTATGATTTAAAAAAAGACATCCTGCTTTCTTACATGCTTATCTCCTTAAATGGAATAAAGCTTCATGTATTTTTTTATCTTCATTTGCCCAATACTTAGCAGAGTAATGGGTTTGCATGGAGTGGGTAGGTGCTTAATAGATAGATGTTTACTGAGTTGAAATGAGTAAACCAGCCCCTTTTGTAATCTGTATTACCTCTTTAAGGCTCATTAACATTCACTTAATGAAGAGAGGTAGTAACTTGGTAGCATCTATCACTTACTACTTTAGCTATTTTTTCCCCTCCATGTGCAATGACAGAAGCATGATGAGATAGTTTTGATCCTGATTCACACTACTTACTAGTAGTCCTGATCTCTAAGGGTCCTGGGAGGTATAAACCATGATTCTATAGAGTCCTTCTGCAGAGATAGTTCTGTACATTGTGAATTCACTTAGAGATGCTGGGGCTAATCAAAGTCATGTTTGGAATGATCAGACAATAATATTTTTGCCACTTCAGATACAAGAACAGGTTCTGCCTTATATGGTTTATGGTCCTCATTGTTTGCGATCCACAAGCAAATTTAAATTATATCAATGGTTTTGATATTCCATCATATGAACAAATACCTCATTAACTAACCATCAAACTGATTATCCAAGTGCCCAGAAGCTGGAATTTGGCTCCCTAGTCATCAGAAAGAGTCAAGGCAGCCTGCAAAGTGATCTGATGTTCTAGCATATTATTGAAGTTTCTTCTACATTTGCGACAGCAAAAGCCAGAAATTCAGTTAACATGTCCCCAAATTTATAAGAAGGCACTTCCTCAAAACATTTATGATAACCCCTGAATTATATATCTAAAGACAATTTAAGCAAAGCTTTTTTGCCTTAAGATAAAATTGGCTGAAATCATATGTACTGACTAGGTTAAGTTCTCAAAGTTCATTGGTGCATATTTAAATATTCTCCCAAAAGATAATCAATGATATCATTTCCATGAACACTGTAAAATGAAGTCTTTGTCCAGCAGAAATATGTGAGTATACTGCAGTGTCTGTTTCAGTTTTAAAGCAGTGATACCAGAATGTGCAGAGTGTAAAGGATGGAGTCCAACTGTACTACATATTTTACTTAGCAAAGTTCTGACTGTCATATCTCTAGGAAATTCACATTTAAGTAAATGCCTCAATAAGAATGTTGCCAGTTTTGCCCTCTGAGTCTCACAATGACAGTATGTACTTTGAAAAGTCAAAGCAAACAAGTTTACAACAGATATGGGGACATCTCTGATGCATTTCCTTATGCTGCTCTTCTTTGAAACTGTTCTCAGGGAAACGCAAAGCCTTAAAGCTAGGTTACAGTTTATTGAGATCCTTTCATTTCATTGAGACATTTAAATAGCACATCTCTAAAAGTTTGGATACAAATAGCTCATCATAGCAGCAAATATATATGAGACAAAGAAGAGAGGATGAGAGAAAAAGAGAGACATAGGGAGAGGTGGGAGAGAGACAAAGAGAGATGCATATTTGTAATACACACACACACACACATATATATATATATAATATTTTTTAACTTAAACTTTTTGAAAGTTCACTGCAAGGTTATAATAATATATTATATTTTCTGATACAAACTACAGAGAAACTGCTCAAAGCTTGACAATTAAAAAAAATAATAAATCCTCTTGGTCCTTCTGTATCCAGCCAGAGCCCCACACAATAGCGAGTGCTCCCAATGAGAATAGCTCCACTGGAGCACTACTAATACATTTGACACAGCTCCCACCCTGTCATTATGCAGAGGAGCTAGTGCTTATCCCTTTTTAAATTGGAGACTCTTTTAAGCAGGAATCCCCAGGATGAAACTGAACCATTTTCCTCACGGCAAAACAAATCCTTCTCCAGTGAATTTTGTTATTGTTTATTGTTACAGTGTTTTATCAGCGCTAAACTGTATGAAAGCTTCAATTAGTTCTTGATGAATGATCCCATAAAATCATGTAGTTTCATTTCCCCTGCCACCAGATATTTCACTGAGTGTTATTAAATGAAATATAATTGGGATAAGATTCAGGAAACTCTGAGCAGTCTTAGTCTGGTCCGTTCAGCTTGAAATGGTGACTGCCACTGGGGTTATGGAATCGCATCTACTGCACTGAAAATAGAAACTGCTATCACTTAATCCTGGGGAAGCCCTGTGGCCACCAGGTAGTAGAGCTCTGATCGATAGCCTGCTTGCTTCTCTCTCTCTCTCTCTCTCTCTCTCTCTCTCTCTCTCTCTCTCTCTCTCTCTCTGTCTCTCTCTCTCTCTCTGTCTCTTTCTGACTCCCTGTTTATGTCTCTTATGTCTCTTACTCTCACTCTCACTCTGACTTTCACTCTGTTTCTGTCTCTTAAAGGTCAGTAGTTGCATGCAGAGTCCAGAGTGTGTTCTTTACTATGGCCAATGCCATGGGCTGTTACATCCATGCTACATGAGGAAAAGATGCTTATTAACACTAGGAAAATTTCTGATCAGCAGGTAGGAACTCTGTTTTCTATTTTATGCAATGTCTAATATATGAGGATATAATACAGGCTGAAATCAGAGAAGTTATGGAAGTCAATCATATCCCTTCCAACTGACACCCCATGGGGGGAAAATGCTTCATTGGGAAGGATATGGAAAGACCATGAGGAAAACAAATGAGCTGAGATCTTGTCTAGATCTTAGTCCTTGCTAGCAAGGCATTAGTACTGGTAATTGAACAACACTACACACTTTTAGGGTGAGAAACTTATTTTAAGCAAGACAGGCAGGAAGTATCCTACATACATATTTTAGTTTCCTATAACAGCATATCAAAACACACATTTTGTTTGTTTGTTTGTTTGTTTTAGTGAGGCAATTGGGGTTAAGTGACTTGCCCAGGGTCACACAGCTAGTAAGTGTTATGTGTCTGAGGCCGGATTTGAACTCAGGTCCTCCTGACTCCAGGGCCGGTGCTCTATCCACTGCGCCACCTAGCTGCCCCCAAAACACACATTTTTGATAACAGTTGTCTCACATTACCAGCTAAGGCCAAGAGATTCAAAGGAAGGGGAAGACTCTTGTTGACTTTTATGGTCCCACCAATTGTCAGTTCGTTGCTGCCACACCCACTCTGAAATTACCTTCTATTTACTTTGTATTTTTAAAAATATTTACTTCTTTGTGTATATGTTGCTTTCAAACTTACCTTTCCCCCTCCTCCCCTTAAATTATAACCTATATTGTCTCACTAGAGATGAATACAATGCATGGCATGGAGTAGGTACTTAATAAATGCTTGTGTGGTTGAGTCAAAGTGACAACAAAAGCCTATTAGATTCGCCTCATGCAAACAGAAAATTGAAATTCAAAAGCATATGGTTTTTGGAATTGTAACTTAAGTGTAATGCTGAGAGCACACAGGACAAGTTTATTTCCATTTGTTAAATTAGGCTAAATTTTTAAAATCATTTAAAAAATTATTTAAGCATAAGAAACCAATATAAAGATTAATGATTCCAACTCATTTATTTCAGGGTTTCTTCTTCAATAAGACATTCTAATCTTTACATCAGAATAATTGCATAGTTTCACATAGCATCCTTACCTTTACTACTACCTAATGATGATATCTTTGGGAAACTGAGAAACTTTACCATTTGTGAATGTCCCACTGCTTAGTAAGTTCAGAATCACACAATAGAAGGCCTTCCATCAATTCTGTGTTCAAAAATGAAGTTTAAGCTATAGCTACAGAAACAGGTAGATCGCTAGATCATGGCTTCTTAAAGCTTTTCCACTTGTGACCACTTTTCACCTGAGAAATTTTTACACAACTCTGAATATGCAGGTATATAAAATAGATATATATATATATAACCTTTTTTTTTTAAGTGAGGCAATTGGGGTTAAATGACTTGCCCAGGGTCACACAGCTAGTAAGTGTTAAGTGTCTGAGGCTGGATTTGAACTCAGGTCCTCCTGACTCCAGGGCCAGTGCTCTATCCACTGCGCCATCTAGCTGCCCCCTACATGACCTTTTACTGTTTCCAAATTTTAGTGACCCCAAAATTCAGTTATGCAACCCCATATGGGATTGTGACTCACAGTTTAGGGGAGATAGGCTTGAGAACACTTGGAAAAGAGCAAAGCTCTCTACATATTCCAAAAGTTAAACCACCTGAAGCTACTGTAAAGGGCTAGAATTCAGAGAAATAACCAAATAATAGAATTCTGAGAAACCAAAGGATCACCACATCTCTTATACTAAGCCATGGAAAGGAGTTGTTATTGAGTCATTTCAGGAATGTATGATTCCTTGTGACCTCATTTAGAGGTCATTTAGAAGCAAACAGGCTTAAGTGACTTACCCAAAGTCACATAGCTAGTGAATGCCCAAGGCCAGATTTGAACTCAGGAAGATGAGTGAAGACTCATCTGACTCGAAGGTGGGCACTCTATCCACCATATCAGTTATCTGTCCATGGGCAGTATTAGCCCCTGCCTGATCAAGCTAGGGAATATAGGGTTCAATACAAGGTTATGGTTTCCTTAAGACTGTTAGGTGTACCCAGGTTTTCTTATGGTCAAAAATCAAGGGGCAGCTAGGTGGCGCAGTGGATAGAGCACTGGCCTTGGAGTCAGGAATACCTGAGTTCAAATCCGACCTCAGACACTTAACACTTACTAGCTGTGTGACCCTGGGCAAGTCACTTAACCACAACTGCCTCACTTAAAAAAAAAAGACTCACTAAAATCAAGAGAAAGTTTATTAATCAGTAGACAGGAAAGTAGGAGGTTTAAGAGCAGTAAAAGTTAAGAGGTTAAGGTTAAGAGCATGAAAGAATGAAAAGTTCAAGGGTTTGATGCTAGCAAATAGAAAGTACAGAAGTAAAGATGACTCTAGCATAGTACGGGAGAGAATTGGATTTGGAGGCAGAAGACCTCAATTTAAATGTCTCTTCCAGTTACTATTTACATAATCTTTCCTCATTTAAAAAATGAAGATGTTGGAAAAAATAATTTAAAAGCTCCCTTACAACTCTAAGTCTGTTACAGCCTATACCTTCTTTCATACTTGCAAGGTAGTTTGATGACACAGTGGATAGAGTGCTGGACTTGAAGTCAGGAAGACCTTTGTTTGAACGTAGCTTCACTTGCTAAATGTGTGACCCTGGGCAAGTTATGTAATCACTATTTGCTGTACTTTCCTCTTCTACAAAATGAAGATAAAAATAATACCTAACTTGTGGGGACATACTAAGTTAAGTATGCACACAGGTACACACATATGTCTATATAGACAAATATATATGTATGTATACATATATATGCATGTATGTATGTGTGTCCTTTGCAGACCTTAAGGCACCTTTAAAATGATAGATATGATTATCACTATTGTTGTTGTTGCTGCTGCTGTTGACCTAAAGAGGAAGTTTTTCAGGAACTGGGCCAGAAGATGTGAGGAAATTGGCTGTAGATGGTAAAGAATGAGTATAGGGTTGAAAACCTTTTGACAGCTGGTCCGGATGGTGTAAAGTAATCTCTTTTTATAACTAAGACTTGGCTTCTTGTCATTACAGTTTGTTTTCTGCAGAGTCCTTTCTGAGAATACCCTGCTGACAGTAGATAAACTAATTCATTATTACTTATTGATACTGCGCTACCAATTTTTATTTAATCTTCCATTTAAAAACTTACTTTCTTAATTGTTATTTTGAAAAACAATTAAACAAGCCTCCCCTGCCCCCACCAGCAAATAAGAAAGATCTCTGGGTATCTTCCTTAATACAATCATTGTCCTCAGCAACAATAATAACAAAATTCTATACAAGTAATTTACCCTCTAATTCAAGTCCAATTTTCTTGGCATTGCTATGTCTATTGAAGCTACTTTATCTTTTTTGGAAATGCACTTCTTTACAACAGGAATCAGAGGTTTTGCTCATTATTTTCAGTTACCAGAACAGCATAGGCATTTAATAAGTCCTTAACAATATGCAAAATAAAAATTAAATACATAATGGCCAAAAAATATAATCTTTACCCTAAAGGCTAAGCATTTCAGTAGCATTCTTTTCTAAATAACTCAGTATTGAACAAACATGGTCTATAACAGTAAATACCTCATACCTAACATTTTTACCTCATACCTAACATGAGCAAATGCTGAGATGGAGGGGGGAAAAGATATCCTATGATCAACTGTAAAAAAAAAGAAAAGAAAAAAGTTACTCTGACCAAGACACTCTCTACCGAGAGAGAGAGAGAGAGAGTGATGAATTCCGAGTGCAGATTGAAGCACACTTTCTTTTAACTCTCTTTTTTTCTTGTTTGTATATGTGTTTAGTTTTGCAACATAGTTAATATGAAATATGCTTTGCATGATTTTACATGTGAAATTGATATTGAATTACTTATCTTCTCAAGGGGTGGGACATGAGTGGGAGAGAGAAAATATGGAACTCAAAATTTCCAAAAATGAATGTTAGTTTCTTGACATGTAATTGTGAAATATTTAAATAATTTCTTTCAAAAGGATATCCTAGAGAATATTAGTAGATGCCTGTGGTGAGAAATGGTAAAGATGGAAGGGTAATAATAATCCTGAAGATCATAGGATTTAGATCTGAAAGAGAACAGATAGTGCAGCCCACTCATTTGACAAATGATGGCCTTGAAGTACAAAGAATTTAAGGTCAGGGGGGAATAAGTATCAGGGTTGGTATTCAAACTTGGATCTTTCAGCTCTAGTCCAGTATTCTTTCCAATAAATCACATGGAAAAATATTTGACTATATCTGTGAACTCCCACTGAGGAAATTCTTTCTACCCATGCAGATAACCACCTTATCCACAATTTACAGTCTTAGAGTACTCGAGGGGCATTGATAGATTGTGACTTGCGTGGGGTTACACAGCCTGAATGTCTTAGAGGTGGGACTTAAAGAAGGCTTCTTGGCTTTAAGGTTAACCTCCTGGCCACTATGCCAAACAATAATTATACCTTATGATTATGTAAAATTTTGAGAGGTATTTTAAAGTATTACCTCACCATATCCTTACTGTTACTTCTTGATGTTATAGGGATTTACAGTTGATTAAGTGTTTTCACCTGCTTTCTCCCACTCTAGTGTCAACAACCCTGTGAAACAGGTATTACCATCTATTTCTTACACCTGAGGAAAAAGTCCCATATAATAATCACTAGTGATTTTCCTAATATTATTCTACACCAATTGTCAGAGCCAGGTCAGTACCTCAGATCTGCCAACTGCCACGTTCTGACCTTTCCTATAAATACATTCAAGAGTGCAGGAAATATTACCCTCTTTGAGGACAATTGTGGCAAGTTCTAGTCCCTACCCCCTCATAGATGCCCTCTCCTAGATGCATGTCAATATCTGCAATGATTAGGGTCAGGTTCCTTTGATTTATACCTAAATTTTTCAGTTTTTTTACTTATCTGTTAGAATGGTTCCAGCCAAATCAGAACATTTCACAAATAGATTGTGTACAATCTGCATAACATTTTAAAAAAGAAATTCAGACAGTTGGGTATTGGAAGTAATATTTCACAGGGCTTGGGGAGTTTTCCTTCTAAGACTTAAGAATGCTGTTGGGCTCCAACTTTAAAGGACTTCATTTTGCTAAAGGGTGGCATGTTTTCCTCTTTGAAGATTCTGACATGTTTTAATGGTCCCTCCTTTGAAGAAGTGAATGTTTGTGGGATTCCCCCACTGAAAAGTTCCCTATTCAGGGAGAAAGGGAGTCCTCTGTTGAAGTTATTTACCAGATTATAGTTTTAACCCTGGGGGAAATTTTAATCCCTGACAAGGGTATCATCTTTTTGAAGATATTCATTTGGTTGGAGAAGGTTCTCACTTCTGAAGAAATTCTGTTTGCTAGAAGGAGCTGATTTTTAAAATGTTTCAGTGGTGTATGGGTGTTTTTATAAAAGCATCGTGTGATACCATTTATATATTGGGGAGTTAAAATATTTTCTCCATTCACATTTCCTTCTACTCCTCTATATAAATAAAATAAAGCCAGTATTTGCTAAATGTGGCTTATGCTATATGAACAGGCTTAATTAAATAAAATTAGAGTGGTAAACCTGAATCAAATTTATTTAACATTAAATCAAGATCCTTTATAGTGTTAACAGTTTTTATGCACATAGGATGTTTCATGCATATGAGTTTAAACAAAGTTCAAGTCTCCTAAAGAAAAGGAAGAGAATTCAGAAATTTTGCTTTAAAAAAATTTTTTTTTTCTTTTCATGGCTAGTAACAAAAGCAGGAGAGCTATGCCCTCCAGTGTGTACTTGAAAGATTTAGCAAGGTGCCCTATATATGATGAGCAACTAAAAACTATTTTAAACATAGTAATAATAGATTAAATTTGGATCATAGATCTAGAGATTGAAGAAGCTTTAGAATTAATTTACTCCAACCTCATAATTTTTACAGGTAAGGGAACTGAGGTTCAGAGAGTTTAAGTGATTTGGCCAAGTAGAAGGGCCAACATTTTAAAATTGTCATCCTGCCTCCACAATTTGGTGAATTGTCATTTCATATGCAGTATACCATTTTATCCTTAGAATAAGTCTGAGGCATAAAGAGCATGTATTATTATCTCTATTTCACAGTTGAGGAAACTGAGGCTTGAATAGATTAAGTAACTTATAGAAAGTTACCCAGCTAGTAAATGAAGTACTTAAACTCTAATATGTAACTCCAAGTTCATAGTTCTTTCCATTAAATAATTTATTCCACAGGTTCATTGACCTCTTTTATGGCAAAAGGAAAAGGGAAGAGTTGGTTGGAGAATGTTATTTAAAATATACATACATATAGTTTGATTTATTTCAGTAAATTCCTATGAGATTTACTCTTATCTGAAAAGAGAGGATTTCTAGATTTCCTGAGGCAGTTAGGTGGTGCAGTGGATAGAACACCAGGCCTGAAGAAAGAAGGACCTGAGCTCAAATCCAGCTTCAGGCACTTACTACCTGTGTGACTTTGGCCAAATCAATTAACTCTATTTACCTCAGTTTCCTCATTTCCAAAATGAGGTAATGAAGAGTTGGACACAACTGAAAAATTACTAAAAGAAGAAATCAGGACGAAAAACAGCTTGATGAAAGGGATAAGAAAAATAAATATCACAAGAAATAGTAAGAATGATTTTGAGCATAAGTACTTGGAAATGGTCACCACTTAAAATTCTTATTAAAGTCCCATTTTAAAATTGGATTCGCACACATTCTTTTGGAGTATACTCTGCAAAATAATGGCTTTTTTTTGTTTTTTGTTTTTTGTTTTTGCGGGGCAACTGGGGCTAAGTGACTTGCCCAGGTTCACACAGAATCATGACATTTTTCATGGACTAAATAGGGAACTTCAGGGACTTGAGGGGTTTAGTGCAACAAATCTTAGTTTCAGTACTCAATATAGAATAATATGAAGTTATTTATAATAAAAAATGTCTGTATCTTGCTCTTCCCTAATACTATTTGATGATCTCAGGGACAGAGCCAAGATGGTAGAGTAGAGAAAGCTGAGTTCTCTTTACATTCCTCACCAAATAACTTTTAAAATTATACCTCAAATCAAATTCTGTAGTGGCAGAGACAACAAAAGGTCAAAATATATCCTACCAGACAAAGACAACATAGGAAGTCAGAAAGAATCATTTTTTTGTGTGTTGTTTTTTTTTTTAAGTGAGGCAATTGAGGTTAAGTGACTTGCCCAGGGTCACACAGCTAGTAAGTATTAAGTGTCTGAGGCCGGATTTGAACTCAGGTACTCCTGACTCCAGGGCCGGTTCTCTATCTACTGCGCCACCTAGCTGCCCCAGAAAGAATCATTTTTGATAAAGAAAGCGGCTGGCCCAGAGCTCATGTGAATGAAACACCTGAGGTGGGACAAGGTGGTAGAGACAGAAGCAGTAACAGTGCAGAAAATTCTCAATCCAGAAAGAGATTGGATGGTACCTCTTTGTTAGCACTGGATTCAGGATCAAAGTATTTGGCAAATACATTGACTATCCCCACTTCTAGGTTACAATATAGAAGGTCAGGGCTATAAAAGAGCATTTTCTCAGTCAAAAGGGAGAAGTCCTGAGCAGCAATATAGCTTTCAGTCAAAAGGGTCCAGGGACCTTGAAGAACAGTATTACTTGTGACTGAAAGGGAACAGGGGCAGTATTTTTTCCAATCCCCAGCAATCTAGGGCTCTTCCTGGGTAAGGACCAGAATGCAGACCAAGAGAGCAGTGAACACACCTCCCACTGTATCATACCAGCTTGGAAAAACTAAAAAATTCCAAAACATCAGAACTAGATCTTTAAAAAGCAGTATAAAAAGCCTGAAGCTTGAGATAGACCTCCTAACCCTGTCCATGCCAGAAACATAGCCCAACATCAATATATAGTTCCAAATTTTTAAAAAACAGAGTAGAAAAATGAGTGTGGGAAAAAAGAAGCTGTTTATGAACATCTACTATGGTATCAGGGAAAATCAAGACAACCTCAAAAGAACACTGTGGAGTCAAAACAGACACAAGAAAAACCATAAAGAAAAAGAAATGAAGAAATGCGAATTAGACACAAAGCCAACAAGAATTTCTGGAAAAACTTTAAATTTTTTTTTCAAAATCAAATAGGATTAATAGAGAAAAAATAGATAAAAATAAAAGCAAAAAGACAATTAATAACCTTGTAACCACTCCCTCAATCAGAAATTGATGAAATAACACCTTAAAAATCAGAATTTGCCAAATGGAAAAAGAGGTACAAAAATTCACTGTTAAAAATGACTCTTTTTTTTTTTTTAGTGAGGCAATTGGGGTTAAGTGACTTGCCCAGGGTCACACAGCTAGTAAGTGTTAAGTGTCTGAGGCCAGATTTGAACTCAGGTACTCCTGACTCCAGGGTCAGTGCTCTATCCACTACACCACCTAGCTGCCCCTAAAAATGACTCTTTAAAAAGCAGAATTGGCCTAGTGGGGAAAAAAGTATAAAAGCTCATTGAAGAAATAAAAAAATTTAAATTTAAAAACTCCACTGAATAAATAAAAAATTTTTAATTTAAAAACTCTATAAAACATCAAAAAATAAAACAAAGTCAACAGAATGAAAAAATAGGAAAAAATGTGAGATAGTTTACCGAAAAACAAGTGACCTTGAAATAGATCAAGGAGAGATAATTTAAGAACTACTGGATTACCTTAAATGCATGATCAAAGATAGAACCTACTGGTGTCAACAAATTATCAAGGAAAACTGCCTTGACAGCCTATAACTAAAAGGTAAAAATGAAATTTAAAGAATCTACAGGGGCTGGGGGGAAAGCGCCAAGATGGGAAAGGAAAGGCAGTGACTTGCCTGAGTTCTCCACAAAACCCCATTCAAATAATGCCATAAGACAGTTTCTGGAGCAGCAATACCCACAAAAGGACAGGGTTAAATAATTTTCTGAACAAAGACAGCTTAGAAGGTTGGCAGTAAATGTCTGTCCCACCCAGGTAACAGTGAAGCACAGTCCAGGGCAGGCCACTTCAGCACAGACCCAGCCCCAGCAAACCAGAAGCAGGCCTTAGGAGCCACTGAATCAGCAGCAGCAGCAGCAACAGCTTCTGGAATTCAGCTCATAGAAGGTAAAGGGGTCAAACAATAGGCTATAATGAGATTACAGGGGACTTTTTGCTACCACTGAGGCAGGACTCTGTTGTTTTTCCCATACTCAGATCCAAGTCACAGTCTTGGGTGGCAATTCCAGGGTGGGGAGGAGCACTAGCACCCCAGAACTTGCAACCACATAAAAAAGGCATTCAAGGAAGAACTTTTACACTGGAGGGTAAAATAGCAGATGAAGAGTAATGTTTAAAATTCACTCATCTAAATTGATTCAAAGAGGTAAATATTTTTAACTCTTGATTATTAATAGAAATATATCTTACCCAACTGGAAAGTAGGAGGAGAAGGAAATATTGAAGGGGGGGTAATAAAAAGGAGGAAATATAAAATAATGCACCAGTCAGAAGCAAAAAAGACTTTAGAAGAGGTACAGGATATAAAGAGAGAAGGTGAAACAGAAGGAAATATGACAGAGAAAAATTTAAAAAAATTTGTAATTATAACTGTGAAGTGAATGGGAGGAACTTATCCATAAGATAGACATGGATAACAGAATGGAATAGAAACCAGAATTCAACGATATGCTGTTTACAAGAAACAGTTCAAACAAAGAGACACACACAGAGTTAAAATAAGATGATTTAGGGAGCAGAATCTATTACGTATCACTCAAGTGAAAAAGGAAGGGTAGGGAGCAGCTAGGTGGTGCAATGGCTAAAGCACCGGCCCTGGAGTCAGGAGGACCTGAGTTCAAATCTGGCCTCAGACACTTGACACTCAGTGTGTAATCCTGGGTAAGTCACTTAACCCCAATTGCCTCACCAAAAAAAAAAAAAAAAAAAAGCAAGGGTAACAATCATGATCTTAGACAAAACAACAGCAAAAATAGACCTAATTAAAGGGGATAAGAGGGAAAATTATATCTTTCTAAAAGGAATCACAGACAATGAAGTAATATCAATACTAAATGTATATGCACCAAAAAGCACAGCATCCAAATTCTTAAAGGAAAAGTTAAATGAATTACAGGAAGAAACAGACCAAAACAAACAAACAAACAAAACCTATAAAAGTGGTAGACCTGAACTTTCCCCTCACAGAGATAGATAAATCTAACAATAAAATAAATAAGAAAGAAGTCAAAATAATGAATAAAATTTTAGAAAAGTTATATTTGACAGACCTCTTGGAAAAAACTGAATAAGAATATAAAAGAGTATGCCTCTTTCTCAGTTGTACATAACAGCTTCACAAAAATTGATGATATATTAAGGCAGAAAACACACACAACCAAATACAAGAAAGCGTAAGTATTAAATAAAATCACATTTGATAAAGGGTCATCAAAGCATAGATTAAAATCCAACTGAAACTAAATAATCTAATCCTTAAAAATGAGTGGGCCAAAGAAGAAACAATCAATAATTTCATTCAAGGGAATGACAACAATGAGACAACATTCTAAAATTTCTGGGTTGCACCCAAAGCAATACTTAGGGGAAATTTTATTTCTCAAAATGAATACATCAATAAAAGAAAGAAAGAACAGATCAATGAATAAGGCATGCAACTAAGAAAAAGAACAAATTAAAAATTCTCAATTAAACACCAAAATGAAAATCCTGAAAATCAAAGGAAAGAGTAATAAAATTGAAGGTAAAAAATATTGAGCTAATAAAAATTAGGAGTTTATGGGTTAATTTGATTAAAACCAAGAAAAAAGAAATGCAAATTAGTAAGATCCAAAAGGAAGGGAGAATTCATCACTAATGAAGATTAAATTAAAGCAATTATTAGGAGTTATTTTGCCCAATTATAAGCCAATAAAATTGAAGTAGATGAATATTTATAAAAATATAAACTCTCCAGATTAAAAAAAGGAAATAAAATTCTTAAACAACTCTAACCTAGAAAAACAAAATAAAGGCATCAGTGAGTTCCCTAAGAAAAATAACTCCAAGAGCCAGATGGATTATACCAAACATTTAAAGAATAGTTAATTTCAATACTATATAAATTATTTAAAAAAAACAAAACAAAAAAAGAGTCTTGTCAAATTCCTTTTATAGCAGAAAGAGAGTACTGATACCTATATTTAAAAAACAGAAAAAGAAAACTATAGATCAATTTTGCTAAATAATACTGATGCAAAAAATTTCAGTGAAATAATAGCAAGGAGATTATGGCAATGTATCACAAAGATCACACATGACTTGGTGAGATGCATATTAGGAATTCAGGGCTGGTCGGATATTAAAGAAACTATCAGTATAATTAACCATATCAATAATTTTAAAAAACCATATGATTATATCAATAGATATAGAAAAAGCCTTTGAAAAAAATAAAATGTCCTTTCTGATTAAAAACACTAAAAAGAGCAGGAATATGTGGATTCTTTTTAAAATTAATAAGAAGTATCTATCTAAAACCAAGAGAAAATAGTATCTGTAACAGGCTAAAACTTATAACCTTTGCAATAAGATCAAGAGTGAAGGAAGGATTTCTATTATTACCACTATTATTCAATATTATACTAGAAATACTAGCTATAGAAATGTCAAGAAAAAGAAACTAAAGAAATAAAAACAGGCAATAAGGAAACAAAATTATCAGTCTTTACAGATGATATTATGGCATTCTTAGAGACCCCTAGAGAATCAATTAAAATTTGTTGAAATAATAACTTTAGCAAAGTTGCATGATATAAAATAAATTCACATAAATCATTAGCATTTCTGTATAATACAAACAAAATTCATCAGGAAGAGATAAAAAGATAAATTCCATTCAAAATAATAACAGATAATAGAAAAGACTCCATAGTCTACCTGCCAAGACAAACCCAATGAACAAAATTAAAAAACACTTTTTGGGGCAGCTAGGTGGTGCAGTGGATAGAGCACTGGCCCTGGATTCACGAGGACCTGAGTTCAAATCCAGCCTTAGATACTTAACACTTACTAGCTGTGTGACCCTGGGCAAGTCACTTAACCCCAATTGCCTCACCAAAAAACAAAAAACAAAAACAAAAACAAACCACTTTTCACACAAATAGAGATCTAAACAACTGGAGAAATATAAGTTGCCCATGCGTAGGCTGAACCAAAATAATACAAATGACAATTCTACCTAAGTTAATTTACTTATTCAGTGCCATACCAATCAAAAAGCCCAAGAATTATTTTATAGATCTAGAAAAAATAGCAACAAAATTTATCTAGAGAAACAAAAGGTCAAGAATCTCAAGGGAATAGTGATTTTTTTAATTAAGGAAGGAGGGGCAGCTAGGCGGTACAATGGATAGAGCACCAGCCCTGGAGTCAGGAGGACCTAAGTTCAAATCTGACCTCAGACACTTAACACTTACTAGCTGTGTGACCCTGGGCAAGTCACTTAACCCCAACTGCCTCACCAAAATAAATAAATAAACAAACAAACAAATAAATAAATGAAGTTAAGGAAGGCAACTTAGCAGTTCAAGATTTCAAAATATATTACAAAGTGGTAATCATCAAAACAAAACTATCTGAGAAATAGAGTGGTGGATCAGTGGAATTTATTAGGTATACAGTATATAGTAGTAAATTATTATAGTAATCTAATATTTGAAAAAAAAAACCAAAGATCCAAAGTTGCAGAGCAAATCCTCACAATTTGAGGAAAATTACTAGGAAAACTGGAAAGCAGTTTAACATAGCACAATATCTCACAATGTAAACCAAGATAAGCTCAAAATGATAAAAAATTTTTGATGTAAAGGGTGATATCTTAAATAAAATAGGGGAGTTTGGAAAATATACCTGTCTGATCTATGAAAAAAGGAAGCATTTATGAACAAACAAGAGATAGAGCTGGTCCTGAGAAGTAAAATAGACAATTATTATTATATGAAATTTTAAAAATTAACTTTTGCACAAACAAAATGAATGTAACCAAAATTAGAAAGAAAACATGAAATTGGGAGGGCGAAGATCTGCAGCAAGTTTCTGTCATATAGTTCTCATTTATCAAATATATAAGGAACTGAGTCAAATTTATTATATTTTATTCAGGGCAATGGGGGCTAAGTGACTTGCCCAGGGTCACACAGCTAGTAAGTGTCAAGTGTCTGAGGCTGGATTTGAACTCAGGTACTCCTGAATCCAGGGCTCATGCTTTATACACTGCACCACCTAGCTTCCCCCCAATTTTTTTCTTTAAAAAGCCATTCCCCAGTTAATAAATGGTCAATGGATATTAACAGGTATTTTCTGAAGAAAAAATCAAAACTATCAATAGTCACATGAAACATGCTCTAAATCACTACTGATTAGAGAAATGAACATTAAAACAACTTTGAGATACCAGCTCAGTCCTGTCAGATTGATTAACATGATAGAAAAGCAAAATGACAAATGCTAGAGGGGATGTGGAAAAAAGGGACACTAATACACTATTGGTGGAGTTGTGAACTAGTCCAACCATTCTAGAGAATAATTTGGAACAATGCACAAAGGGCTATACATCCTTTCACCCAGCAATACCACTTCTAGACCTATATTCCAAAGAGATCAAAGAAGAATACAAATATCTATTTGTATAAAAAATATTTATAGTATCTCATTTCGTGGTGGCAAAGAGATGGAAATTAAAGATATGCCCATTAGTTGTGGAATGGCTGAACAATTTGTGGTGTATGAGTATAAAGGAATACTATTATTCTATAAGATATGACAAAAAGGATGCTTTCAGAAATACCTGGGAAGAGTTATATGAACTCATACAAAGTGAAGTGAGCAGAACCAGGATGATAATTTATACAGTAACAACAATATTATAAGGATGATCAACTGTGAAAAACTTAGCTATTCTGATTAAAACAATGATCACAGACAGTTGCAAAGGACCCACAATGAAATATGCAATCCACCTCCAGAGAAATTTCTGATGAACTCTGAATGGAAATTAAAGGCATAGTTCATTTTGCTATCTTTTTTATTGTTTATTTTCCTTTTGTAGCATGGCTAATATGGGAATACATTTTAAATTACCTCGTGTATATATATTATATATTATATATATATATATATAATCAAAATCAAAATTGGTTGCCTTTTCAAGGAGGGGCTAAGGGGGGAGAGGAGAAAAAAATTAGAACTCAAAATTTTTAAAAAGAATATCGTTAAAAATTTTACATGTAATTAGAAAATACCTTTAAAATAATTCATTTAAAAATAATACTATTTGATCCATTTTTAATTTAATGTCCTCTACACAATCTACATTGCTAATCTCTCTCAGTATTTCTCCAAATTAATCCTTTATTTCAAACATAAATGCTATATTTACACCCTCTTTCAAATATTCTTCCTTTCCCCCCTGTCTGTATCCTGCTGAACTATACCAACCTATCTGAAAGTCTTAGCTCAATGCCCATTTCAAGTCCTTGCTCCTCTATCTAGTCTTTTTTGACTACTTGAATATCTTTCAGATCACACTTTTAGAACTACTATATTATTATATTTATTATAATCAGAAGTAATAGTTGTAGTAGTAGTAATAGTAGTAGTAGTAATCAACTGACGTTTAGATAACTCTAAGCATTGAACAATGCTTTACATGATTTTTTAGTTGTTCTTCACAACTCAATTATGTGGGTACTATTATTATCCCTATTTTATAGAGGAGGAAACAGCAAATGACTTGCTCATGGTCAAAGAAACTCTGACTAGTGGTTGAAGCAAAATCAGAATTCCAAATGTCTGACTCCTATTCTTTATCCACTAACTTATTGCCTAGATGATTTCCATGGAAATCAGGTGTCTCATGACATTTATTTTATTAAAATATACTTAATCTTTGTGCCTGTTTATGTCTCATGTTGCCAAATAGAATATAAGCTTATCAAGAACCCGAATGCATAAAAATATCTTGAATGTATTCATATACCCATACAGTGACTAGCATGCTGGTTTGCTCAGTAAGTGTCCAAATAATATTTTGTTTATTTATTTCATGAATTCCCTGTTATCAACGTTATCCAGCAAAATTATCAAAGCCTAGATATTCTACAAGTCTTTTTAATTCATCTTGTTTGTTTTGCTTAGTAATGACTGAGATAATAGCTTAGCATTAAGAGCTTATTGCAAAATTCTCTGACATTTTTAGTTTTGAATGGAATATGGACACTCCTCTCTGATAAGGGGAGCATTTTCAACTTAAGACCTCAAAACAAATATATTTCAGAACAGACAATGGCACTTTGGTGAGAAAGGTCAAAATAAATGGATAAATGTAATGCTATATATTTAGCAATTTTCTGTCAAACTGGATTTGTTTTTACTTTATGCAGGAATGATTCTTCAAGGCCAATATATTGAGAAATAGCATGGATGGACACTGAAACTTCTTTTGTTATATATTTCAAGTTCAAAAATGCACCAAACAAATAGTTTTTGATGCTTAAAGAAACATACTATACTCTGATTAATGGATGCTATAGATATCTTTCTGCTCTGTCTGCTTGGTTAGCTTTGTTTCAAATGTGATACAGATCTCATACTGCACAGCAGATCCAGAAATAGTCCATGTTCCTTTAAATTCAGGCAATGCATCATTTTCTATTACTCTGTGTCACATCAGTATATGACTATAAAGCATGAGTTATATGGACAGGAACCAGCATGTGGACTTGGTTCTGATAAATTTGAAGAAAACTCAAAAGTTCATATGATGAGGGGAAAAACCAAAATCCTATCTCTAAAACAACATTGGATCATAAAACATTTATGAGAACTATGAAGTTTTAACTTATTAAAAATTCCTTTAATATAACCATAAAGACCAAGGAAAATATATCATAACAATTGGCCTTTATGTAATTCGGCTTCTACATAAAGGTTTTTCTATATCAAATTCTAATTCTATTCTCCTCAGAGAAGTTGTGCTAAAGATAATTAAAGAATCAACAAATCAGATGTGGTTGTTGTGTTGATTTGTTTTGCAGAACCTTTAAAAAATAAGATTAGGATCACTGCATAGAGAAGGGGGAAATGAGTATATTAGGAAATGAATGTGATGATAAAAGTCATCAATTTAAAAATCCATTGAAACAAAAAGAATGGACCAATCTAATTATGGTATTCACATGTTCATTCTCAATATGAATGTAACTCACCTTTCTGATTACTCTATAGGAGGACCAGGATAAAAAGGATAATGGAAAGACTTGCTTAAGCTAGAAGAAGCGTGCAGGAATTTTCCCCCCCAGAATTCTCAGATTTCTCTTTCCTTTGACCTTGGAGAGACATCTACCTGGAGTTTTCATGAACTGAAATAGAAAGAGAAAAAATATGCCATTAAAGAATCCACACTTTTACTGACATGCTAACAGGAATATAGCATGGTGTATTGGTCCACCAATTGTGAGCAGGGGCAAGTAAAACTGAAGTCATTTAGAGGAGTCATTCATAGAAGCAAATTAGAATGGACATAAGGTCCAAATCAAAACGGCATGGACTGGAGGCAGTCAGAGAAAGCAAAGATCAGTCAAGCTGAAGAAAAATGTGAACAAGGTCAAAACAAAACTAGCAGCTGCCATCAATGAAAGCAAGTGGGATTCCAGTTCATAGTGTTCTTTCCCCCTCTGTCTTCTTTTCCCCTTGCTTCCTCAGATCATTTTCTAGGAAAGCTCCAACTATTTTTAATCCTTATCAGTTTGTTTTTTTTCCATTCTGAAATCAACTGCAAAGAGAAGTGGCAGGAAGGGGAAAGGTTGCAGCATTATTGTAATATATTATTTGAAACTTTCTTTATTTATTTGAGTTTCTTTTATTGATTGTGTCTTTATATCACCAGGATTATGACAGTTAATTAGCAAACCCTATGAGTTTGGAGAGGGAGGGAGTTATGATTAAGGTAGTAAAGGCTGGCCATGGGAAATATTGGGTTTGATGAATGAAAAGGAAAATATTTTGCATTTTTATTGTTTTGAGGATATTCCACACCATTCCTTGTAGGCTTCCATTAAAAGTGGGGGCCAGCTGCCACCACTGTCTTGTAAGAGAATAAATGGAATGAAGCAGATTAGTCATGAGTAACTGGAGCCCCATCTGGTGGCCAAAAACCACCCTCTCCCCCTCAGATGGTGAAATTATTAAAAGATGACATGAGTTGGTACTCTCAACAAGAAGAGAAAGGAAGTGTTCTGGGTGGGTAAATGTAGTCATTAATAAAAGTTACTTTTATGTGTAGATCCAACACCAATCCAGACAACTGTAGGGGAAGTGGATGAGTGCTGGACCTAGAATCAGGAAGGCCTGAGTTCAAATCCAACTTCATCACCTATTAGCTGTGTGACACTAAGAATAATTTAACATCTACTTCAAGTTCCTCAAATGTAAAAAGAGGATAATAGTATCTGCCTTGCATGACTGTTGTGCAGAACAAATGAGATTTATAAAAGAACTTAATAAAGTGCCTCTTACTAAGAACTATATAAATGCTACTCCCTTCCCTTCCCCTAATATCATCTATTCACTCACATAAACTCATTATATACTGATATGTATTTATGTGTATATGGATGTATTTGTGTCTGTGTCTGTGTCTGTGCATAAACACACATTTACACACACCCACACACATTCCAATCTCTGAAGAATCAAAATTTTTGGTGACCCAAAAAGCAAGAGAAAACCATATGGTAAGTAGTCTGCCACTTAGTACAAACAAATGACTTGAACATAAGATAGATATCATTCAGGAAATGAATGAAGAGAAAAGGAGTAAAGAACAGAGGGCTTACTTGTTTGCTGTACTGATACCCATGAAATTTTGAAAGACCTAGAAGGCATTTAGCTCATAATGTGGATTCTTTATGGTAGGGATAAAAATAGCCAAATAGACTAATCATCCAGGATGAAAAGCTATGGATGGCTTGAAATCTATTTTTAAGTGTATCCACACCAATGAGATTGCAGATACATTGAAATTGCTGGTTAGACATTATGATGCATGCCTAAAATCTCAGCCACCAGAGAGGATAAAGCTAACATGTCTCTTGAGTTTGGGAATTCTAAACTACAATGGGCCAGGTTGATTCCTTGTGTATACTAGGTTCAACATTAATAAAGACAGCAAGCCTCTAGCATCGGAAATATCACCAGGTTGCCCAAGGAGGAGGGAACAAGCCCAGGTCAGAAATAGAACAGTTCAAAGCTCCCCTGCTGATCAGATTGTAACTAGGTTGTTGAATAGTCCCTTTCCTTCTAGCCTCATCAAGAGAGAGAGAGATCCAGTACTTTTTAAAAGTTAAGAATATAGATAGATAGATAGATAGAAAGGTAGATAGATAGATACAGATACATATACAAATACATACACATATATACACATGCATATGTATGTACATCTATATATTCATATATGTAGATGGGAGTGTATTATATATGTGTACACTATATATGCATGTATATACATGATGCATATATGTATACAAACATGCACATACAACATAAATTACTTTCTAATATTAATAAATAAGAACTGGAGCTATCTTGCTTTTTACTTGAATTTATATCCTTAGTACTTAATATGGTAATTGGGAGAGAGAGAGAGAATTTATTAACATGTATACATACACACACAGTGTCAGCCATTGTCCTAAGTATCAAAGATATAATTACAATCAAGCAAGACAGTATCTGTCCTCAAGAAGGGAATCCTGGGAAGTGATGTCATAGCTTGATTCTGGGCATGATAAGATGAAAGTTTACTTATGAGATGTAAGGTTCAGGAGGTAGAAAGGGGGCGTGTTTTGTTTTGTTTTGTTTGTCTGTGTGAGTATGTGAGTGTGTGTGTGTGTGTATGTGTGTGTGTGTTAGATATATTAAAGCAGTAAGAGAAGAACATGGAAAATAAAATGGAGAAAGGGAAATGTTAAGAGGCTTTCAGGAATATGGAATCATATTTGTTATAAAAATCAATAATACTCTATTGGATCCTTAAGGAAGGGTAATGTGATCATAGCAACAAGACAGTTAAATTTCTATTAGATCAGTCTTCTTTTTAGTATTATTTGATATTTATTGAGCACTGACCTGATAATAGGTGCAGAGATTATTAACTCATTCACAGTCCCAAAACAGAGGCCTCACAAAATATATAAGGTGAAAATCCCTCAAAATATTTTTATATAGGGAGAAAAATTGAAAATAAATCCAGGGAAAACTGGAATTCAAAAAGAAAAAGGAAAATCCCAAAGTGGAGAGAAACATTGAAATCTAATTGCTTAGGGAAACATTGATGAACAATGGGGTATCGTTTTTGGGAGATGATGATTGACGTGTTGTTATATCTGTAAGACTCGGGGACAGCCTTCCTGAGTATGTACCTAACTGTCAAAGTGCCTCTAAAATTGTCTCCAGGACAGCAAAGAAAAATGTAAAGCAGGAAGGTGATGAAAGATTCAGATCAAAAGAGTAAAACATGCAGAATGGATCATAAAGTGCAACAGTCCAAAGGACCACACAGGCTAAAGTGGGACCTTGAATCCATAGAGTGAGACATCCTAACCCAACCCAGAAAAATTGCTGCCTTCCCTAGTCTTCAAAATACCCAGTGTGAGGGTTATGGTAACCCTCAGTCCAATCTTTCATAGCTTTTTTAATGTCAGATTTTTCTCCCCTAGTTCTTAAGGCTTTTAGTCCTCTTCAGGCCAAAAAAGTGAAAGAATCTATCTGATTTCTTATAGTATTCCTATTTAGGCTAGGAGATTTTGTTAAGTCTCACCCTTTGTCTTTCCCAGACTGCTTTTCTCTAGACTCAAAAATCCAATAGCCTTACATTTTCCTCTTTTCTCCTTACTATTTCTTTTGTTATTTTTATTTCTCCCCAATTTCTCCATCATTCATTTAATTTGCTGAGCTCAGAATATCTATATCTATGTGAATATCTGCCATTTACTAGCAGCGCGACCAGGGACAAGTAATTTAATTTTTCTGAACCTCACTTTCCTCACCTGTAAAATGTGGAAGTTGTGCTAGGTGGTCTCCAAGGTTCTTTCCAGCTCCTGATCTTTGGTTCTGCAGATTTTAACACAGTGGTAAGTGCCTTATAGGATCTGAAGTTAGAAGAACTTAATTCCAAGTACAAAGAATTAGACTACATTTTCTCTAAATGCCTTTCAGCTCTATGTCTGTGATTTCATGAGGTAAGGGCCCTCTTCCAAAGAAAAACAACTAAGTGGCAGAACTGGAATTAAATCCAGGTCTTCCGATTCTAAATCCAGTGCTTCTTCCACTATGTTCCATGGACTCCATAATGGTGGACTCCATGTGATGAGTTTATTCTACCAAAGTATCTCACAAAAATCATATAAGTTATGCTAATTCTGCCTTCTATGGGAGAGATCAACACACCACTGAAATGACATACCTTTTGAAATAACAAGGTATTGAAATACACAGATTTGATGGTTCATTTTCAATGTGGTTATTGCAAATTTTCTTTTTATTTTCCTTGGGTGAAACAGTGTGTCCTCCCTCTCTCTCTCTCTCGCTTTCTCCACATATATTTAGATAGATAGATAGATAGATAGATAGATAGATAGATAGATAGATAGATAGATATAGATATAGATATATCTATCTATCTATCTATAGATAGATAGATATATGTAGATATATATATATATTTATATAATATATATGTAATAAATATATATATATATAGAAAGATAGATACATATTTTAAAATAGTTCAACACATCATGCTTTTGAAGTCTTTGATCTCTTTCTTGCTTAACTCCTCAAAATGCTATCTAAAATTCATTCCATCTCAGCTTCTAGGGAGAAGGTTTAACAATTTTCCTATATGTACCCCTCTTCACATTTAAGGAAAAGTTAATGAAATTAAGAATGACTGAAATTTATGTTCTCTTTTATCTTATTAGAATGCAAACAATTCAAGAACAAAGGCTATTAAAATAATATACTAGCCCATAAATAATGATTTGTGGATAAGTTGCTGAAGAGTTGTTTATCTGCTCTTATGAAGGGAGCTCCTTCATCAGTATTTACTTACATAAAATCATAGGCCAGAAGTTTAAAAAAAGGGAAAAAACAGTGAAATTGGAAATATAAGTACTATTTGATATCCATTTGAAAAATGAGCAAAATGATGCTTAGAGATATTACGTGGATCTCCCAAGAATGCACAGTAATGACTCATTCACATAGTTTGTAAATAGTAGAATTCAAATTAAATCCTATCTTCTGACAAGTCTCGGTGCTCTTCCACCACAGAAGCAATAATGTAGTCTGTAAATTTTATACAGCTCCAATTGTAAACACTTAATAAATTTTAGATCAACTGAAAAATGAGGTATTATGGGAAATTCAAATTTCAATCTAATTAAAATATATTATCATGTCTCAATCCTTCAATGTAATTGGAGAATAATGTGTCATATAAATCTAATTTTTGAGTTATGCAAGGTTTTCCTTTTTCAGTGTCAAAACATTTTAAAATTTTTCTTTTCATCATATTTTTTTTCTGGGTCAATAAGGGTTAAGTGACTTGCCCAGGGTCACACAGCTAGTAAGTGTCAAGTGTCTGAGGCCAAATTTGAATTCAGATCCTTCAGAATCCAGGAGCCTGTGCTTTATCCACCGTGCCACCTAGCTGCCCCCTCTTGTCATCATTTTAATGGAAATCCCCCTAAAGCAAATTACATACCTCCCTCCCCTAAAAGCAATATATTTTGTTAGAAACTTAACATCAAACATCACACAAAGTACTAAACTTGTTTAGTAATTATCTGCACTGAAATAAATTAACATCAATACAAAGTAAAGTAACAAATGTTTCAGTTGTTCCTTCTAAATGCTTACTGGAATTCTTTGGCCATCCATTCTGACAATTCTCCTCATGTGTTTGCCATTAATTTGTATTCCATTCTTCTAGATCTTTTTTGCTTTGTATTATTTCATAAGGTTGTTTCCAAACTTCTCTGTATTACTTAGATTTTTTCAGATTTAATTGCATCATTGTATTTTATTATGTGAATGTACCACAATTTACCTAACCATTCTCCTATTTCTGGGCATTTGGGTTGTTGCTCCCAGATTTTTTTATTGTGTTTTTCTTTTGTTTTGTTTTTGTTTCAGTTTGGTTTGTTTGCTTATTTTGGGAGTGTTTTGTAATTCTATATAATGATATAATGAATATTTTCGAACAGAGAGCCTATTTAAAATAATCTTTTTTGGGCATATCATCAACAATGGTAAGATATGACTATTTTTATTATTACTAAAGCTACATTACAGGAGATTTGCAGATTTGCATTGGTAATGGGAGTTTTCCTCTGGGAATTCCTCATATCAATGAAATCTGAAATCCAGACCCCCAAATCCAACTAACATTATATGTTTTTTTAAAGTGATACCTTGCTATTAAGATTAGTAGAATTTTGGGTCTCATTATGTTAATAACTATTTGTGAGCATCTACACTGTGCAATGAATATTTTCATGGGGGCTTGGTGGGTAAAAAGATATATATATATATATATATATATATATATATAAGAATTGTTCCATGCTCTCAAGAAGCTTAGACTATTTCTAGTGGAATGATTCTTCACCATGTAGTTGATTGCTTCAAATATGATATAGGAAGCAGAAGCAGTTAACCATTTCCAGGTTTCTCTAACTTCCTTCAAGTAGAAGCCAAAATCACAAATCATAGAAGATGCCTTTCTTGAGTACCTTTAATACTAGTGCCTTCCCTCTGTGGATTATCACCAATTTATCCTGTACATAGTTCTTCTGTGTACAAAGTTGTTTGCATGTTGTCTCCACTTGTTTTACTGTGAGCTCCTTGATGGCAGGTACTGTTTTTGCCTTTCTTTGTATGCCCAGTGCTTGGCATATAGTAGGCACTTAATAAATGCTTGTTGACTAAATTTACCATGACCATTAAAAAAAACCCCACTATACATTCTGAGGAAACATTCAAGGTCTTGACCCCATACTAATGTGCATGGGCACTCTAACAAATTTTTCAGCTGACCAGAGACTTTTCATATTTACTTCTAGATCTCCAGGTATTTGAACAACTAAAGTTAATAGAAATCTAATCTTCAGACAAATAAAGTGTTATTCTGCTACAATCTCCCCTTTCTCTTAAGTCTGGCCCAAGTAAAGAACTATGAATTATAGAGGCCTCTCATAAATATTGGCTATTGTTTATGGCTATATATGATTTCTTTTTATTTTTAAAGGAAATTATTGGTTGTTTTGTTGTTGTTGTTGTTGTTGTTGTTGTTGTGTTGGGGTTTTTTGTTTTGTTTGGGTTTTTTTGTGTGTTTTTTGGTGGGGCAGTGAGGGCTAAGTGACTCACCCAGGGTAACAAAGCTAGTAAGATTTCTTTTTTTTGTTTGTTTGTTTTTTGGTGAGGCAACTGGGGTCAAATGACTTGCCTAGGGTCACACAGCTAGTAATTGTTGTGTCTGAGGCCGGATTTGAACTCAGGTCCTCCTGAATCCAGGGCTGGTGCTCCATCCACTGTGCCACCTAGCTGCCCCATGATTTCTTTTTAAAACTAAATTAGCAAATAGGATCCAGTACATTGACAATCAGACAATGGGAATTTACTAGGTATTTTTACCATAATAAGGACCAATCTCAAATAATTTCTTTGGCCACAGCAACCCATGAAACTCTCAAATGAGGATAGATGAGTTTTGATCTCCCTCAATAGATGGAGAACCCATACTTATAAAAACATAAATGAAACTTTTCATTTAGAAAAGATTTGTCCCTCATTTATGCATATTCAACCCTCCCCATATATACACAATCACAAATACACAGAAATGTATACGCTCCTTGAAGCTAGAGAAAATAGAGGAAATAAGGTGGAAATTCTAATAATGATAACTAATATTTGTTAACATTTATATAACTATTGAGGGTTTTCAAAGTGCTTAACACATATTAACACTTTTAACCCTGACAATCCTGTGAGGTAGGTGTGTATTATTATTATCCCATTTTAGAGATGAGGGAACTGAGACAGAGATATTAAGTGAGTTCAGAGTGACTGAGCTAATAACTGACTAAGGCAGTATTTCAAATCTAAGATCAATTTTTCACTGTCAACTGCGGCCATGTCCTAAAACTAACAAATACTTTGGGCTTATTATGGAAAAGGAGAAGTTAAGAAGAGAGGAAAAGAAGCTGAGAGAAACAGGGGTGCGTGACAGGTGTGTGGATAGAAAGGCAAGGCAAGAAAAATATTTTGTGTTTGCCCATAAAGGAATGGATTGGGTTTAAAGTCAACAAAGGTAGAATGGCACCACCATTCCTCTAAGTTTTTCTTTTTATAGCATCCAGAAAAGGGGACTTTGAAAACAGTCTATCCACACCTTCTTATTTTAAGGTTGAGGAAACTGAGGAGGTAACTTGCCAAGGGCAAAAAAAGGTAGTAATAGCAATAGTTATTATCCTCACAGCTTTGAATTTTGCAAAGTATTTTCTCAATTGATCACTCCATCCAACAATCCTATGAGGTAGGTACTATTATTTCCCTCATTTACAGATGAAGAAACTGAGTCTATCAGTTGTTAAGTGACTTGCACAAGTAAGTGTCACATAGCTAGTAAGTGTCAAAGGCAGGATAACATCCAGGTCCTGCTCTCTACCTATTTTTCCAGGTACAGGATCTATTATATTATAATAGATAATTCTATTATAATGGAAGTAAAATTTGAATCCAGAACCAGCACTACAATTTTTTTTTTCCCACAGTGCCATGGCCTCTCTCTTCTGTGTCATGCTTCCTTCTTCTTCTGCTAACCCCCCTTCTCCCTGGCTTAACTTCTGGTTCTTCATGCAATGTTTACTAAGTTTCCTTTCATTTCAAGTTTCTGACTCTTTGTCGGTTTGCATCACAACCTTAATGTTATTTCAAAATGTGTGGGGGTAGATTTTGCATTCAATAAGGGAGGGAGTTAGATTCTTTACCAATGCCTCTTTACCATGTTGATCAACACTACATCGCTAACGGTTGCACATAAATACATGTTAGTGAAGCATCTGTCTACTGATTTGCTTCCTTGTCAACTTTCCAGTTTATTTTTGCATAACTTTTCACCCTGTATCTCCACTCTACATGACACAGGTAGGAAACTTACAACATAGTTGAACATTCCTGCTTTAGAGAGCTAGCATGCAGTGCAAATTCATGCTGTGAGGACTAGGAAAGAGCCTTGTGGCGATGCACTGGTGTGAAAGCTTGGTGGTAATCTGTAAACGCATATTGGAAACCAACTACTGTATTATTTAGGTAAGAATGAAAATCCTTTACCCCCTCCTCCTCCATATGATGGTTTATTCAACTGATTTTTTTCACATTTCATGGGAAGAAAGATAACTAGCTATCATTGCACATATTTTTAGCTAGAAAAAAGCATCTACATTAGAAAAATCCCAGGTAAATAATTAAAAAGTCAAAATCAAAACATCAATAATATCCCCATCTTTCATATTAAAAATCTGCCGCCTTCTCAAGTTCACATCACAAAAAGAAATATTTACTTGCAACAGCTGAAAAGAGTAGGATCCAGATCTTGAATATTTAATAGAAAATAAAATGATATTTATTTTTAAGTGCATTCTACATTCAACACAACTGCATATACACAACAAATCTATTGCGTTGGCCTGACATAGTTACTGCAAAGGTTTTTCCTTTGCTGTCCCAAGGGCCCAATTGATTTATCTGCCAGAAGCCTAAAGCCCAAAAATAAGATAGCTTTGAGTTTACAGAGGTCATTTTTCATTGTCTAAATAAAAATTTCTAAACAAAAATCTCTCATCCTGTTAACCGCAGGGTCCTTATCTCCCCAGAGGCTACAGCAACCTGAAAGAAGCCATTTCAATTCTTTCATGAAGAAAGATAAAAGCAAGTTTTCGATTAGAAAGCCCAGGAAAGCCTTCTTATTAAATGGTGGTAACAGTAACTAGTTGAAAAGGCAAAACTGTTCGGGAATGGGAGGGAGTAAGGGTGGAGAGGAAAGGAAGACATCATTATGCATGAGGTGAAGTCCACACTGGAGGCTGCCAACACAGTCTGAAACCATGGCATTCCAGGAGGCAAAGGGAAGTTTGCAAGCCCCCTCTCAGTTTTGATCCCTAGTTCCTTTAGGAACAGCCCCAATTTACAAAGCCTGTTCTCTTAATTTTGTGTGCAAACCTTTATCAACTAACATTAACTACTATGTCACAATAATTATGCATTCATACCCATCGTCTCTGATCTGTCATGACTCAAAGTGCTGATGCAGCAATGAGTGAGGTTGGATACAGGCGTGCAATTCTAGCTTTGGAATAATAGATTTTGCAATGCTAAGCTAAAAGGGGAATTATCAAATATGACTTCATATTCCAAATTTTGATAAGGCAAGATAAACACAGACATTAATGGTGCTGTCCTAGAAAACAATCCACGACTCAGAAAGCAAAAGAGGATTCTACTATTTGGCTATGCCTGTAATAAATAAATGAGGGTGAAAAGCACTACCCTTATTTTATCCCAACACTCTAAACAGAATCTATTAGGGGAGAAAAGAAACAGTGGAGAAATTAGGAAAAGAGAAATATTACCAAGGAGATTTTTATACTATAGTACTGAACAGTGAATAAGTCAAAAATTCAACATCTCTTAAAACCACTAATTCCTCTTGTTAAGAAAGAAGGAAAAAATAATTCTTTATAATTCAGTAAAATGTAAGGTATTTGATAGTAGGAAGTGATTCTTTCTTTTTTCCTCCTTAGCATCCAAATATCAGGCCATTTATTTGGTCATTGTCTATTAGAGCCATTAAAATGCTGTAATTAAAATGCTTAATGGATTAATTTATTTAACATGTATTTATTTATTTTTAGTATCAATGCTTCTTATTCCTGTAATAGAATGTAAGCTACATGTATACAGTCCATGTTTTATCTAAAACTTGCAACTCTTCCAGTGCTTAGCCCTCAGAGCTTGTTGAATGAATTTGGTGAATCTGTTGGGTTTTATATATATATATATATATATATATATATATATATTCTTTTAAACATGTTAGTCATTTCCAAAAGATCTAAACCAACTTTTTCTTAGTTTTGAAATTTGACTTTGGCCTTGCTTAGATATGTTGTATGAAGTGTTAAAACACACATTTCCACGCTCTGTGAGATGGTTACTGGAAAAATAATGAAATTATTAAAAGAAAAGGAAAACCGTGTGTATGAATGCTATTGTAAATGAATACAGTAATTTCCTTGAATTACTGGTGCTCCCTAACTATTTAGGCAACCAAGAATAGTTACAATAAGGACTGGCTGCATTGACTAAGGAAGGAACCTGTTTAACACACCAACAATATTTTGTGTGACCAAGAATAAACCTAGGTGGACAAGAGTAAATCTAGTTGAACATACAGGGAATTGATAAATTTGCAGCCAATCAAAGACTTATCTGGGGGGTAGCTAGTAAGCTTGACACTTACTAGCTGTGTAACCCTGGGCAAGTCACTTAACCCCAATTGCCTCAAAAAGAAACAAAAAAAGTAAAGTTAGAAAGGCATTTTGCATAGGTTATTTTATTTTATCCTGGAAATACTACTCTGGGCTAAGTGGTATTATTATCCCTTTTTACAATGAGGAAACTGAGATGCTGAGAAGTTGCCCAGGGTCAAATAGCTAGTGTCTTTGGAAGGATTTAAATTTAGGACTTCCTGACTCTAACCATCTAACTTACATGCAACATAGATTCACTACCTTGAGTATCATAAGTTTCAGTGAATTTGACCATGCTAATAGACTATGTCAGTGTCAAGTACAAACTGAAACATAGTTATCTCTGACAGTAAAGATATCTTTCTAGACACTCTGTAATGCTTCCTGACTATCTATGAAAAGAATTCCCAGATTAAAGGTGTGTAAAAATCATAAATTGAGGGACAATACATTGTAGTCATCAACAAGCCCAATTCATTCATTTTACTAAGAAGGAATCCAAGGCCCAGAGAGCTGAAGTCCTAAAAGCCCTAATCCCATATTGGAAGGTAGATTCAGGTGCTTTGAATTCAAATTCAATATTTTCTCTACTGCTTTACAAATTCCAATGCTAGAATTCCTCAAAAAAGACAATATAATGTGGGAGATATTTAAAATGCCAGGCAAGCATTAATTTGTTAAAAAGTTATTGAAGAAGAAATATTATCTTGAGGTTTTTCCTGTTGAAACTTTACTCCAGCATCACTTTATTTAATGTCACTTGAAACAATATGGAGTTGTTATGTGTATGTATGTCTTTAGAAAAAAAAAGATGTATGTTGTAGTCCTTTACACTAAAAACATAATGTACTTTATAGAGTTTGTCATGTATTGGAACACAAATAGTGTGTTCTACTATTTCTTTGATTAGCCTTCGTCCCTACTCTTCAGGGTTCCTATCCTAATACAAGAAAATAAAATTTTAAGCCCAGAAGGATTTTTACAGTAATGCAAGCTATTGATCGGTACACTTTTTTTTTTTTTTTTCAGAAAGAGCTTACTACTATGTCCAGATTCCTTACAGCTCCATTATGCCCAGCGGGTTAATATTGGGTATGGTACAAGTGTTAAGAAAGTATTGGTACATTTTTTTCTTGCACACTGTTACATATTTCAGCTTCCTAAGGGACCATATAGAATACTTTGTTTCCTAGCTTCTATCCCAACCTCTGACAATAAAAAGTGCATCACAAGTGGTAAAACTGAGTAATTGTAAAACAAACTTTCATCTTTTTTATTTAAAATAGCCACTTTATGAGATGTGTTTGTTATGGCTACATGAAAAATTTTATACAACTAAGAAATCTTTGAAATTATATAGTATATATAAATGAAATTCAGAGACTTTTGATAGTAAAATAGAATTAATTTATATAAGAAACTGGACAGATAGAAAAGCACTTACCTTTCTTCCACCAGTATTTATTTTACAAGCAAATGAAACATGAAAAAAATCAATTCTCTTAAGTATCTAGATGTTTTACAATGGTCAACAAAATATCTGATTAGCCGAATGAATTTTTTTGTTTCCATCAGCATGGTTTTTGCATCATGTATTTCTTATAACTTATATGCATAAAGCAGTCCATTTGCAAATGGTTTCATCCATCTGCTAATTTGCAAATGGGAAGTGATTCAAGGACATTTGATTCATGATTTCTAAAATTAATTTTTGAAAGTTACTTAATTTAGTAAACATGACTTTTAAAAGTGAAATAATTTAAAATTTGAATCAAACACTGATGCCTTATTAAATGACTTTATAATCAAAATGTGTTTTTTTTTAAATGAACTTTATTGCCTCTTTGAAAAAGCCATGTACTGAGCTTTTTGAAGGTCTTTCCTGCCAATTTATAGATTGGATTTTTTCTATTATAATGGCTTGTAAGCAAGCCATAATCCAAGTGTTACATTGTCCCTAAATTTACCATTCCATATTCTTTCCATACTACTACATGTTAGGTACTTAATAAATGTCTGTTTCCTTCCTTCCATTCTTCCTTCCTTCCTTCCTTCCTTCCTTCCTTCCTTCCTTCCTTCCTTCCTTCCTTCCTTCCTTCCTTCCTTCCTTCTATCCATCCTTCCCATATTGTAACATGAAGTTGAGGGCAAGGCATTTTCTGGAAATAAGAAAAGTAATGTTATCACAATTAAAAAAAAACCAGGGGGCAGCTAGATGGCGCAGTGGTTAAAGCACTGGCCCTGGATTCAGGAGTACCTGAGTTCAAAGCCGGCCTCAGACACTTGACACTTACTAGCTGTGTGACCCTGGGCAAGTCACTTAACCCCCATTGCCCCGCAAAAAAAACAAAAAAAACAAAAAAGCAAAAAAAACCAAACCTCTTTCCTTAAGGGGGATGAGAGGAAGCAATTGGGGTTAAATGATTTTTTTCAGGGTCATACAGCTAGTAAATATCTCAGGCCCATTTGAACTCAGGTCCTCCTGACTCTAGGAATATTGCTCTATCCACCATGCAACATAGCTGCCTCCTGCCTTTTTGCTTTCTTTTAAGAAAACTTGAACATAAGGAAAAAACAAGTTTTCTAAGTGATATACTGAAGAGATATTCCTGGGGAACAGGTCTGACTATATCATTCTCATGTTCAATAAACTACTATTATCTCCTGGATCAAATATGAACTCTTTGGCCCTTAAAGTCTTTCACAAGACTTCAGCATAAATTTCCAAGCTTAATATACATTATTACTATCTTTCAGACCTTGTATGAGTGGTTACTCTGTGTCTTTGTTCTGGCTATCTCCCAGCCTTCCTTATATCTGACTCTTAGAATCCTTAGTTTCAAAGCTCAGATCAGATACTATCTCATACACAAGGCCTCTCTTCCTACATAAAGTCAGCTGTGAGTAGAAATTACACACTATTTATATTTTACATTTTAAAAATATATGAACAGTTATACATGTCATTTTGATCAATAGGATGTAAGCTCCCTAAGGTGATCTCATTTGTGACTGTATCCTCAACATCTAACATAGTGCCTGGCACTCAATAAGAACCTGATGTTTGATTAGTCAGTTGGTTGTTTAAAGTCATATAACAGGGTAAGGGTTTACAGAGATTATGATGTCCTGACATGTGCTAAACCACAAAGTTATTTGTTAGGCATTCCAATATTCTCACCAAAAATAACACAGTATTCCAACTCATACCATAAAGACCATGTCAGTGGACTGTAAGTCAGTTGTCTGAGAGCTGTTCAAATCCACAGGCAGCCAAAGATATAAGCTTGGGCAGAAACAAAAGACTACAATATGCACAGCTACCTAGAGGATGAGGAAGGAAGAAGAAAGGAGAGGTGGAACACAGACTAGTGTAGTGGTTATAGTTGTAGACTTTTAGTTAAGAAGACTTGGGTTCAAATTCTGACTTTTTAAAAAAGCACTTAGCATAGAATCTGGCACATATTAGGAACTTTATACAACCTTATTCTTTTCCTTTCCCGACACTGTATAGCTAATGAAAAGTCACAGAGCAGTAAGATGCTATGTCCTCTGTGAGAAAGAACAAGAAGGCCATCGCTGTTTGATGTTAGAGTACTCAGGAGAGAATAAAGTATAAGAAAACTGCAAAGTTAGAAAGGGGTTAGGCTGTGAATGGCTTTAAAATCCAAATAAACATTTTCTATTTCATCCCAGAGGTGATAAAAAGCTATTGATGTTTATTAAATAGGGGGATTGGGCATGGCATTGTCACACATGCTCTTTGTGCAGATAACTTTGGCAGCTGATTAGAAGATGGAGTAAGGTGGTGATGGAGTAAGGTGAAGCCCAGGGACCAACCTGACTATTCCAAGAGTCCAGGCATGGGGTAACAAGAGCCTGAGCCTACTACAAGGTAGTGGCAGTGGCAGTGGCAGGAGAGAGAAGAGAATATAGATGAGAGATGTAAATGCAGAAATGACATGGATTGGCAAGAAAATGGTGATCACAGTGTAAGCCCCCATTGGTGTTACCCCAGATTCAGGTCCTCTATTCCAAGCCCATTCTGGTAATCACCAGAATGACAAAATACCAGGCTAAGGTTGTATCCCACCAGGGTGCTAATATTCCATATTTCCCATGGAGCCTAAGCACCAACTCCTAGATTGGATTTGAAATGAGTTCAGGCATATGCAAGTAGGGGACTACTTCAGCACCAAGTGGCAAAAATGGCTGGGCAGTAGCTATTTTTTACTAGGACACATTTGTGATTTTCAAAGCAAAATTTGTGGCCAGCTTTCATTATATTCCATGCTACGTAATTTTTTATGGCATACACATTTATAAATAAAAGCATGAGAGCCCCTAAATCACTGACTTAGGCTGAAATGATGCCTCTAGGGTTTCGGATTAGAAAAAAAATAAAAGAGAACCTAGAAAGGATCATAAGGCAATATCTTACAGGAAGCAAATTGATACCTAGGATTACAGTAGCAATTCCTTTTTGGCACTCACGGAGAACATATTTTAGATAAACAAACAGGCAAGACCATTTTTGGGTCTCTGTAAATAGAGCTGAAAAGTCAAAGCAAGAATCTTTTACTATCCTGATGCAAATGACATCATTCATAACCTTTTTAGCAACTAGTGAATTTGGATCAGCTATCATTTGCAGATGCTGGACTAAGGTTGAACTACTTACTATATTTCCCATTATATTCCTGTTGACAGATCCTGGCCAAAGCAAGCTACAATTGAATTTCTATATTACTGACTTTTCCTCAGCAGTCTCTCATCTGTAATGCTCTGTATTTACATAGGGATTTTCTTATAAATAAGTATAACAATGATTGCAAAAATAGATTAGTTCTCTCACCAATCTTGTGTGTGTGTGTGGGGGGGGTAGTAGTAGTAGTTGTAGGCCTCCAGCAGTCACGGACAACCATGGATCAGCGCCTTGAAGAGCCACAGGCCACAGTGTGGCTGTGTAGTCCGATATGGGCACCACAGCTCCTGAGTGACTTGTAACCAGTAACTGCCACATCCTGTGTTGTATCTACCGCATGAGGAGTAGCTGGAGTGTCCTCTCCAGGGAGTAGGCCTGGGCAGATCAATATGGAAAACAAGCTGTTGCCCATGCAGCAGGTTTTCCCTCTCTGAGACATTGGCGGATCCAAAGGAGAGGCAGAGCCAATACAGTTTGGCACCAGTGCCACTGCAGGAGTTGCCAGAGGGATGTGATGTCCAACATCCAACTGCCTAAGGGACTCCAACTCCTGATTTTTCCTCGGGGTTAACTCCGAAGCCTTTCCCATAGATGGGTATAGCCTCAAGGCAGTGGAGGTTTAAAATCAGGGTTTCCTTCCCCTAGGAGGGTTGCCTGCCAAGGCTAACAAGCCCCACCTGCCCGAAGCAACTGGTTTTAAGGCGCCAGTGACTCACCTTTGCCCCTTCTCCTATTAGTGGAAACAGTTCTGCCATGAGAAGGCCAGGAGTTGGCCTTTGGTTGTCAGAGACTATTTGAGATGCACGCTATTGGAGCATTTTATAGAGAGTGGGAGCTTATCCCCACTCTCTCCCCGGGATGACAAACCTTTGGAACCAAAGGGGGGGTAGATCCCTATTCTTAATGCTGTTGTTGCTGTTGTTGTTGCTATTTAGTTGTTCAGTAGTGACCAACTCTACATGACCCAATGGACCTTTGTTCATGGAGTTTTCTTGGCAAGTGATTGGAGTGATTTGCGATTTCCTTCTCTGTTGTGCTCCCATTTTATAGGTGGGGAACTGAGGTAAATAGGGGTTAAATGACTTGCCCAGAGTTACACAACTAGGAAGTGTCTAAGGCTGGGTTTGAACTCAGATCTTCCTGACTCCAAGCCTGGTGATCAATCTACTATACTGCCAATAGTGCTGTTGGACTCATTGAAAAATAAACAAATAAGAGTTAAGTGAGTGAGACAATCTGTCAAACATTTCATGGGATAATAGATTCAGAGCTAGAAGGGACCTTAGGGACTATCAAATTCAACTTATTTTTTAACAGATGAGGAAACTGAGGCCCATAGAAGTAGAATTGGTTTGCCTAAAGTCATAGAGTAGCAAGCAGCAGCAGCTGGGTTTGAACTAGAGTTATATAACAATGTTCTTCATATTGTACCATGTTATTTCTGTCTTTCATTCATTTTACAAATATTTCTTTAATATTCCTGTGATCACTATGAAAAATAGAGAAGTGAATAAGATATGCTCTCTGTCTCCCAGAACTTACAATCTACAACAGGATAAAATATGTACAGAAATAGCAATATTTTAATAGAATGTGTAAATGCCACATGGGAGGTACAAAGTACTAGAGTAATTTAATAGTGGAGAAGATCACAACCAGCTGCATGTGGGGGGATCAAAGAAGGCATTATTGAAGATGTAGAATTAAATCTGGACACTGACAAACCTGTAGGTTTTGAGGTATATATTCTCTGTGTGTGGAGATCCTGGGGGGAAAGAAGAACACAGTGGGAACAGCATGGGCCAAGAAAGAAGACATTAAAGCACAAAGTATGTTCAGGCCATACGCATGTATTAATGACCTAATGTACATGCAGCATAATGCTAAGCTTTCCAGTTTTGAAAAGATGGATTATAGATGGATAAGATGGATGTGTCAATTTGTTTATCAACGTCTGTCCCTCAATTTAAAAAAACACTTTAAATGTGAAATTCTTCCTTTCAATCAAAATATTTTGATAAATGAACTTAGAACCTTAATAAAGGAAAATTAATTTTAGAACCTTAATTTTTAAAAGTTACCAAAATTCAAGAAATTACTTAATCCTGTCAGGCTGAAATTTATATATGTGTGTGTATACATACATATATGTATATGTCTGTGTATATGTATATATGTATGCATGCATATATACATATACACATGATTATTATATACATATAAAATTATATAGTTATATAAATATAGTATCTAGTTATATAAATATATAGAATGCAAATAATGTATATGTATATATTTATGTGTATATGTATATGTGTGTAGGTGTGTATGTGTTATTGTATTTAACACTCGCTATTGTATTTGGAGCCTGCAGACTAAATTTGGAGAGATAGGATAGCATCCCTGATGTGGAAATAACCAATAAATAACCTATAAAAGTTTCAAATACTAGGCAGTACCATACTCAGATCATCCCTCATAGATGGGAATCTACTTCATTTTAAAAAGGACTCTGGAGGGGAATCAATAATAAAAAGACACGTATTGATTGAAATTATATTTTTCTAGTGTATTTCCTATATCCTAAGCTACCAAGAAAGCTGTCCTTTATTGAAAAAAATTGGATATACACACAGATATTGTCCTTGGGGGGATGAAGTTGGTCAGTGAGTATAAACAGGCTACAAAGTATCTATAAGGCCTAGGAATTATATTTTTTTTTACTTTACTTGTGATGTTTAATTTCATTATTCATGCTTATCTTTATTGGACCATATAAATGAATTCTGGAGCACTATACAAACCCCCATAGGAGCAAATATGATGCACTTATAGGCACTAGTCACATTCAAATGTTGAAACTTTTGCAACTAGATTTTCATGTGGGCACAAGTTCAATACCAGGTTCATTATATATTTACATGGGCAGAGTGTACATTAACATATTCATACATACCACACATGGAGACTACTTCCCCAAAATAGATCCTAATAAACTGTGGGTAGTCATACAATGGTACCATGTGATAGACACATGTGCCAGCAATAGCTGCCGTTTCCTACAAAGGAGTATCTAGGGACACTGCCAGTAACCACATTTTCACCTACAGGAGGTATGTTTCTAGCTCCTGAACTTTACCCCCAAGGGGTCAGGGTCATCCTTTGCTTTTGGAAAAGGTGTTCTGCCAATCCTTGGATAAAACTCTTTTAGCTCTGTCAGGAAAATCAAGCTATGCCTGGATCCCTTGCTTAGTCAGTGTAAAAGCCCTAAACACAAAAAGAAAAATAATCATGCCATCGAATAGGAATAGTTATCAAGGACCAGGACCAGAAAAACTGGACTTAGGTGTGTGAAGGAAACTTGGATCCAGAGTGGCAAGGTTGGGAGGTGGTCAGTTGGGGGCGGGGGGAAGACTAGGGAGGGAGAGAATCACCAAGCAAATAGCCTCTTTTTACATCGAGATGGTCCTGAGAATAATAATGTGCTAGTTTTTCAAATCCATGGAGCTATTGAAGATTGTAATGATTTCAGTCTAAAAAGCAACGCTGGAAAGCCTCTTCGGAGATTGCCAACCCCCACTGTGCAGAAACATTGTGTCACTGCACGTTGCTGTAATGGAGACAAACAAAAGAAATACTTCAAGGGAAGGGGAGGCGGAGGATGATGGAGAGGGGGCAAAGGAAAGCACTGAGGGATGTGTTTCCCAAGGAAAAAAAATAGTTACAGTTTTCCCAGTGGTCAAGAACATGAAGAATTTTTTCCTAAGTTTGACCTGATAATAGTGAAATTAAAAACTAAAACACCAGGAGGAATACTTCATGTTCTCATTTAAGATCACAATAAAATCACCATTCACTGGAGTTTACCCAGATCCATTTGGAATATACTTAAATGAATACATACACACATGCATGCATGTACACCTATATAGACATGAATATTCTACTCTACATTATACAACATAAATAATGGAATTATATCTCTCATTATTGGACTAAACCAATGTTAAGGATTTTTTTTAAGTAGCTCTTCACTGATTGCAGCAAGAGAGATATGCCTCAAATGCTATTAGCTATGGCTGTGCCTTAGTGTGACTTTTTTTCTTGCCTATAGCTAATTTTTTCAGGGAATTCACATTCCTTTTTTATTATTTAAATCAACATATACTTTTACACAAACAAGCATCCTAATTAGGATCTCATTACTTAGACTGCTTCAGTTCCTATAAAGATTCAAATTATTATCTCAAGGTTCTAAACATTAAAAAGGTCAATAATAATTATAGTTTATTTGCTTTCCAGTGTGTTGTTGAAATATGTGTGTATTATATATATGTATATAATCTAAATACACAAACATATATACACATATATGCAAAAAAAGACATAGGTTCCTCTTTACTTTCTAGCAAAGGTCATTTAAGTTCATCTCTTCAGGAAAATATATTCAAATCTGTTTTTGTCTCTCAAACAATATAAGTTACTGGGTAATCTATTTTCAAAGCAGATGAACCCTGCATCAGCTTTGAACACTTTATATTATTTCTATGGGGAAAAAATGGACACTTCAATATTATTCAGTGTATTTCCTCATGTGCTGAACCAAGTCCTCTTTTGCCATGATTCTCAGCATTTTGCCAGAACCGGAGGTTTAGTTTATACTGTGTTTTCACTGTGTACATTTGTTTCAAAGGCATCCTGCAAAATAAAGTCTTGGCACTGTGCTCTGAGTAGCCAGCTACCCCACTGCCTGATGAAAGTATCGCATTAACTACCTCTGAAGTAAGACCTTCAAACCTTTATTCACAAAACACAGTCACAACACAGAACCTTGATGGAAAGATTTAGAGAGAAGAAAAATGGGAAAATCTTAGGGTCTTCCTAAGATTACCATAACCTTTCAAGGTACGATGAACAAAACCATTAACTAAACTGAAGAAACTTCAAAAGAACCAACAATATATAATTTTTACCTGATTTTTCAAGCACATGAATTTGTTGACCATTACATTACTGCTTAAGGCTGTCTAGTGTCTAATAATTTTAAATATTCTCCAGAGTCTCATCACCAATCAATAAATATTTATTAAGCACCTATTATGCTTGATTCACTATAGGGATGAAATATTTTATTCTATCAAACCTTCAATATTCCTAAAAGTTTCTGATCTGGAGCTCTCTTTTGCCTTTATCATATTATAAAGGCAAGGATAGTATACTTTTTCATCTTTCTACTCAAGACAAACAACACATCACCATGCACATAGTGTACACTGCTTGTTGAATTTGTCATTGAATACAACCATTATTAATCATTCTATGTGTATGTATAGACATTCATATGTACATATAAATAGTAATATAGATATAGATACATGCAAGTATATATACATATATAAAATGTGTGTATATATACATATAAATACACACACACACACACACACAGTTACTTTGTATCTATCAAGACAGAGAAATAAATCAGGCAAGGTCCTAAACTAAGGAGATGTACTTATGAATAAGAAGGAAAAAATTATATGAATGGACTCACTGTAGATCTGTGAATGGGTACAAACTTTTTAGAAAGCATTTTGAAATTATGCACAAAAATTACTAAATTATGGGTGTCCTTTAATTGAACTATACTACTGTTAGGCCACTACACAAAAGAGACCCAAGAAAGAAGAAAAGGGGTTTATGTTAAAATAAATAAATAAATGTTTAGGTAGCCTTTTTTTGTTTTGTTTTGTTTTACAATGGGGAAAAAATGGAAACTAAGAGGGAATGAGAAATAGCTCAATAAGGTATCATATGTGAATACAATGAATTATTTTTGTTCTTTAAATAATGATAAAGACATCAGAAATGACTCAGAATGAATGAGGGGCAGCCAGGTGGCACAGTGGAAAAAGCACCAGCCCTGGATTCAAGAGGAGCTGAGTTCAAATGTGGCCTCAAACACTTGACACTTACTAGCTGTGTGACCCTGGGCGAATTACTTAAGCCTCATTGGTCCACTCCTCCCTTCCCCCCCAAAAATGACACAGAGTGAAATCAGCAAAACTAGAAGAACAATTTATATTATATTCTCAATATTATAAAAATTTACAGATTTGAGAAATTTTATAAACTGAATAATGAGATGAGCAGAACCAAGATAATGATGTATAGAATAGCAGTATTATAAAAAATAAACAACTTTGAAAATTATAATATAAGAAAGAATGAAAAAAGAAAAATTTAAGAATAATTTTCAATATAATCACCATTCATAGTTCTCAAGGACCACTGACAGAACATGCTATCCTTTAGATAAAAGTGACTGGTTTACAATGCAGAATGAGACAAAAATATTATTGTATACCTCCATTGATGAAATGTGTTTTCATTGACTATGCAGTTATATTTGTTAAAATAATATTTTTTCCTTTTCTTTTTTAATGGGCTAAGGAGTGAGAGGGAAGAAAGATAGATTTCTTTAAATATAAAAATAATACAAGGTGCTGCCACTGATGGAAAATTCTGCCTGTCCTTGCAGATGAAAATAATGTAATGTTAGTTTTATTTTCTTACAAAAAATCACTCATAAGTAGGAGTAATCTGTATACCTTTGTAAAATGAAATGAAACATTGCAAATAAAAGCATAGAGTCAAAAAAGAGAGAAAGTGAAGGGGGCAAAATGTCAGATGCTATGAGCACAAGATGACATTTACCTATAAATTTTCTATGTGAGATGAAGGTTGAGGAATCAAGAATATCTCAAATTTTTTTGAAACTGGGCAATTGATAGGGGCAGCTAGGTGGCACAGTGGATAAAGCACTGTTCCTGGATGCAGGAGGACCTGATTTCAAATCCAGCTTCAAATACTTGATGCTTACTATGTGACCCTGGGCCAGTCACTTAACCCCCATTGCTCCACAAAACAAACAAACAAACAACAACAACAACAACAAAACCTGGGGAATTGAAAGGATGCTGAAAACAATTCTTTTTGAAATAGGTAAATTCAGAAGACGTATAAACTTGATAGAGAAAGAAAAGTTCTGTTCTAACATTTTTAGTTTGAGATGCCCATAGGATACCCAGTTCAAAATGTCAAATAGACAAATGAGTGAAGATTTTTTTAATTCTCCATTTAAATGATGCCTGTTTTGTCTTTTCTAGTGAATTTTAGCTATAAAACATATCGACACACAGTATTGGGGACAAATAACAATGAAACAATCCTATTGTCCCTGGTAGGCATTGTCTTTGGGTTATGTGGGAACAAATACCTACTTTTGCCCTCCTATGATTCTAGAACCTAGAATGTGAGGTTTCTAGATGATGGACCAGTGCTTCATCTGTAAGCATACTGAGTCCATTATGTAAATGCTCAGTTTTGTCCTTCCTTCATTTTTAACTCAGGTAACCCTCTTTAGGAAGTCAATAGCTTTAAGGCCTAAAAGCTGGGAGTCATATGAAATGCCCACTGAATTTTGTATGTTGATCCAAATGGGAATAGCATATATGATTTATGGGTGAAAGCTAAAGGTTTTGAGTAGGTTGGTACAAACAATGTATTGTAGACTGTGCCCTGTGGAGTAAACAATATAATTGACAAACTGTGCCCTCTGGTACTGCAGCAAAAGACTGAAGGACAAGCTCTAGTTACACAATACTCTTTTACTGAATATAATGTGAATATTACATCACACCAGGGAGTGAGGAGGTAATGAGGCAAAAGTCATTAATATAGTTAAAATGAATGGAATTAGCCTTTCTCTGCCTTTCTTTGCAAGTGAAATGTCTGAATATTGCCCATATATCTCATACATATAGCTAGTACTAGACTGCAACCTCCAAGAAGGCAGAGGCCATGTCTTTTCTAAAGAATCAATAGGGGCAGCTAGGTGGTGCAGTGGTTAAGCACCGGCTCTGGATTCAGGAGTACCTGAGTTCAAATCCAGCCTCAGACACTTGACACTTACTAGCTGTGTGACCCTGGGCAAGTCACTTAACCCCCATTGCCCTGCAAAAAAAAAGAATCAATAAACATCAATTAAAGGCCTACTATGGGATAAGCCCTCGACTAAAGGTTGAGATACAAAGAAAGTTGAAAAAAATAGTCCCTGATATCAACGAGTTTGCAATCTAATAGGGAAGACAATCTACAAAGAAATAATCACAAGCAAGCTATGCACAGGATACATTAGAAATAATCAAGAGAGTACCATAATTAAGGGGGATCAGGAAATGCTTCTTGTGGAAGGGTTTTTTTTTTAGCTCAGACTTGAAAGAGGGCAGAGAATCACAGAGATGAGGAGGGAGGACATTCAAGACATGGAGGATAGTCAAGGAATATCATTGGAGTGCTGAGATGGAATAAATTGGTCAAGGAACAATAGGTATATCTCCTTCTCAGCACCTAGCACAGTCCTCTGCACACAGTAGGTAATTACTTTGTTGAATTTAATTGACATTTCTATGAAACTCAAAGAAATGTTTATAGGAAATTATCAGGAATTCAAAAGCTGTGATATACATAATTTATATATAGATATATATATATGTATGTATGTACGTATGTACGATAACCTTTATCTAGAAACTTCTGGGGTCAGAGACAAAATGGTGGAGTGGAAAAAGTGGTCAGCTGAGCTTTACCAACATTCCCTCTCTAAACAACTTTGAAATAACTCCTCATATCAAATTCTGGAGAGGCAAAAAGTCAGAGTGAGACATTCTTCCAGTCCAAGACAACCTACAAAATAGGACAGATCTGTCACATGGAGTAGGAGACTGAAATAGACACCATGTGGATGAAATACCAGTGATGGAACTAGCTGATGGAGAAAGAAGTAGGAGTTTCAGGAGTTCTCAAGTCAGCGACAGTAAGAAGACCTGGCAACTGGTTGTGTGGAGATTATATGGGATTCTGTGCTAACACTGGACACATGACTAGACAGTTTGGCAACTCCATTGGCAATACCCACCTCTGGTCATAGTACAAGGACAGAAAGGATCACATTCAATCAAGAGGGAATGGGAGCACTGAAGAGCAACATTTTTGGCAACACCATTGCCTATATCTATGTCTGGAGCAGAGTTCAATGGTAGAGAGGAGGACTTTCCATAAAGAGGGAGTTCTGAAAGCAGCATGAAGCTTAAAACAGTGCCCCTCTCTCACCCAGTCTGGTAACATAATCTAACACTAACATAAACTCTCATATGAAGAAAAAGAGTACAAAAAAGGAGCAAACAAGAACAACAAAAAAGGAACCCAACCTTAAAAAGCTAATACGGTGACAAGGAAGATCAATATACAAACTCAAAAGACAACAAAGTCAAAACAATTACAAGCAGAGCCTCCAAGGAAAATGTGAATTGGACATAAGACCAATAAGAATTTCTGAAAGAGTTAAAACTTATATGAGTGGTAGAGGGAAAAAATAGGTAAAGAAATGAAAGCAAACAAAGAAAATTATTTTTAAAAAATTAATGGCTCAGTAAAAGAGGAAAAATACTAAATAGCATAAAACTTTAAAAAAGAGAATTATCCAAATGGAAAAAGAGGTACAAAATTTCACTAATAAAAATAACTCCTTAAAAAACAGAAATGGCCAATTGAAAAAGGGAATTTTAAAAAAATAGCTTGCTGTAGAAAATAATTACTTAAAAGATTAGGAAAATCTAAAGACTCTATGAGACATTAAGAAACAATAAAATAAATTAAAGATAATGAAAAATAGAAGAAAATATAAAATATCTCATTGAAAAAACTGACCTAGGAAATAGATCAAGGAGAGATAATTGAACAATTATTGTATTACCTGAAAGCCATGATCAAATAAAAAGCCTAGACAACATATTTCAAGAAATTGTCAAAGAGAACAATCCCACTATCATAGAAACAAAGGATAAAATAGAGACAGGAAGAACCCACCAATCACCACCTGAAAGAGATGCCAAAAGGAAAACTCCCATGAATGTTATAGCCAAATTCTAGATTTCCCTGGTCAAAGAGAAAATACTTTAAACAGCAAGGAAGAAACTATTCAAATACCAAAGATGATTACACAAGATCTAGAGGTTAGCACATTAAAGTAGCATAGGGATTAGAATATGATGTTATGCAAGGCAAAAGAGCTGAGATTACAACCAGGAATATTCTACCCTACAAAACTGAATAAAATCCTTTAATGAAATAAAGGACTTTCAAGCATTACTTATGAAAAGACCAGAGGTAAATAGAAAAATTTACTTTGAAATACAAGACTTGACAGAAGCATAAAAAGATAAACATGACAGAGACAGTGTGAGGGAATTAATAAGGTTAAACTATTTACCTTTCTATATGGGAAAGTATTACATGTATCTTCTAAGAAATTTAACATTATTAAAATGATACCTATTCTTTTTTTTTTTTTGGTGAGGCAATTAGGGTTAAGTGACTTGCTCAGGGTCACAAGCTAGTAAATGTCATGTCTGAGGCTGGATTTGAACTCAAGACCTCCTGAATCCAGGGCTGGTGCTTTATCCACTGTACCACCTAGATGCCCCCAACATTATTAAAATGATTAGAAAGATTCTACATAGAGTGAGCATGTGGGAATATGCCAACTATATTGGAATGATGTAAAAAAAAAAAAACAAGTCCTAGAAGATGTGGGAAGGGAGAGGAAGAATAAGGAAAAGTATCTCATATAAAGAGGCAAACAAGGTAGCACCTCCAAAATGGAGAGGAAAACTGTGGGGAGATAACATTTGAACCTCATTCACATCTAAATTTGTTCAAAGAAGGAATACACACACTTGTTTTCAGTTGGCAATAAATTTCTATAATAGAAATCTATCTTACCCCATAAGAAGTAGGAAGAGAATGGGAAAAAAGGAAAGAAGGGATTGATAAAAGGGAGGGCAGATAAAAAAGGCAGTGGTCAGAAACAAAGCAGGCTTTATAGGAAGAGCAGGATAAACAAAGGAAAATGGATAAACAGAAAAAAAACAGGATAGAAAGAAATGTATAGCTATTAATTAAAACTGTGAATGTGAGTTGGATGAACTCACCCATAAAATGCAAGCAGATAGCACAATGGATTGGAAACAGGAATCCAAGAAACACTCAAAACAGGGAGACACACAGAACGTGTATCTTGGAGCAGAATCTAATGCACTAGTTGAAGTAAAAAAGACAAGAGTAATAATCATGAACTCAAAGCAAAAGCAAATAATATACCTAATTAAAAGAGATAAACAGTGAAACTACATCTTGCTAAATGGTTCCACAGTAAATGAAGTAATATTGGTAGTAAATATACTGCATCCAATAGCATCCAAATTCTTAATTGGGAAAAAAATAAATAATATATGGGAGGAAATAGATAGTAAAACTTTTAGTGCAGGACTTCAAAATTCTCATTTCAGATCTAGATAAATCTAACCAAAAAAAGAAAAGAATGAAAGAAAGAAGTCAAGGGAATGAATAGAAACTTAGAAAAGTTAGATTTGCTAGACCTCTGGAGAAAAGTGAATGGGAATAGAAAGGGCATACCTTTTTCTTAGTTATACATGGCACCTTCACAAAAATTGACAATGTATTAGGGCAAAACCCCTTTATAATCAAATGCAAAAAGGCACAAATATTAAAAGTACCCTTTTCAAATCACAATGTAATAAAATTACATTTAATTAGGGGCTATTGAAGCATAGATTAAAAATTAATTGGAAACCAAACAATCTAATCCTAAAAAATGAATAGCTCAAAAATCAAATCAATAATTTCATTAAAGATGATAATGAGACAACATTCCAAAACTTGTGGGAGGCAGCCAATATAGTACTTTGGGGGGTAGTATAGATAGATGGATAGAGTTTATATATCTATATCTATACATGTATATTTATGTGTGTGTATGCATATGTCCATAAATGGCTATATATGCATATGCCCACAAAAGGCAGAAAGAGCAGATCAATGAATTGGGTAGACAAAAAACTACAAAATTAGGCAATTAAAAACTTCCAATTAAACACTAAAATGTAAATCTTGAAAATCAAAGGAGAGATTAATAAAACTGAAAGCAAAAAAATTGAAAAAACAAAACTAGCAGCCAGTTTAATGAAATTACACACACACACACACACACATATATATATATACACACACACACATACATGCATGCCTATGGTTAATTCAATTTAGAAAAGAAAGAAGAAAATCAAATTACCAGCATCAAATAAGGAAAGAGTGAATTTTCCAAAATTGAAGATGAAATTAAAATAAATATTAGTTTACTCACTTATATGATAGTAAAATTGATAATCTAAGTGAAATGGATGAATATTTACAAAAATATAAACTACCCAGCTTAAAAGACGAGGAAATAGAATACTTAATAATCCTATCTTGAAAAAAATCAAATAATCCCTCAATGAGCTCCCTAAAATTAAAAAAAAATCCCAGAACCAAATGGATTTAAAATGGATTCTACTATACATTTAAGGGACAATTAATCCTAATACTATTATAAACTATTAGAAAAAATAGGTAAAGCAGGAGATCTATCAAATTCCTTTTAGGACATAAATATAGTGTTTATACCTATATGAAAGAGAGCAAAAACAGAGAAAGAAAACTATAGACCAATTAACTTAAAGTCTATGGATACAAATTTTTTTTTAATAAAATAATTGTAAATAGAAAAAAAGCAATAAATCACAAAGATAACAACATACTATGACCAAATGAGATTTATACTAGAAATTAAGGGTTGGTTCAAAATTAGGAAAACTATCAGCATAATGGACCAGATCAATAATAATAATAACAAAAAAATTATATTATTATGTCAATAGATGCAGAAAAATGTTGAACAATACAATAAATATTACTTTTTAAAACAATAGAAAGCATAGGATTCAATGGAGTCTTTCTTAAAATGATAAGTGGCACTTATCTAAAACCAAGAACAAGTATTATCTGTAAAAGGGATAAACTGGAAGCCTTCCCAATAAGACCAGGAGAGAAGTAAGAATGTCTATCATCACCACTATTATTTGATATTGTACTAGAAATTCTACCTATAGAAATAAGAAAAGAAAAAGTAATTGAAGGAATAAAAAATAGGCAATGAGGAAACAAAACTATCAGGCTTTGCAGATGATGTAATTGTATACCTAGAGAATCAAATTAAATAATTGCATACAATATAAAATACTAGAGAGCCTACCTGTCAAGACAAAGCCAGGGATTATAAAATAATAAGCCTCCACCAATCTCAGACGACCATGGATCAGCACCTTGAAAAGCCACAGACCACAGTGTGGCTGTGCAGTCTGATATGGGAGCTGCAGTTCCTGAGTGACTTATAACCAGAAACTGCCCCATCCCGTGTTGTAGCTATTCCATGAGGAGTAGCTGGAGTGTCCTCTCCAGGGAGTGGGCCTGGGCAGATCCATATGGAAAACAAGCTGTTGCCCATGCAGCAGGTTTTCCCTCTCCGTGACACTGGTGGATCCAAAGGAGAGGCAGAGCCAGTACAGTTTGGCACCAGTGCCCCTTCAGGAGTTGCCAGAGGGATGTGATGTCCAACATCCAACTGCCTAAGGGACCCCAACTCCTGATTTTTCCTCAGGGTTAATTCCCGAAGCCTTTCCCATAGAGGAAGTGGAGGTTTAAAATCAGGGTTTCCTTCCCCTAGGAGGGTTGCCTGCCAAGGCTAACAAGCCCCACCTGCCCGAAGCAACTGGTTTTAAGGCGCCAGTGACTCACCTTTGCCCCTTCTCCTATTAGTGGAAACAGTTCTGCCATAAGAAGGCCAGGAGTTGGCCTTTGGTTTTCAGAGGCTATTTGAGATGCACACTATTGGAACATTTTATAGAGAGTGGGAGCTTATCCGCACTCCCACCCTGGCATGACCTTTGGAACCAGGGATTATATAAACAAAATTACAAAAAATTCTTTCACACAAATAAAGTCAGATCTAAATAATTGTAGAAATATTAATTTCTCATGGTTAGGACACACCAAAATAATATGAATGACAATTTTAACAAGTTAATTTACTTCAGTGCTATACCAGTTAAATTACCATGGGATCACTTTATAAATATATTAAAAACATAGTAACAAAATTCATCTGGACTCAATGGAAAATATAAAGGAAGGCAGCCTAGCAGATCCAGATTTCAAACTATATTACAAAGTGCCAGTCATCCAAAAACTGCTGGGAAAAGTGGAAGACAGCATGGCAGAAACTAGGCACTAGGCTTAGACCAACATCTTACATGTTATACTAAAATGAGGTCAAAGTGGGTATATGATTTAGACATAAAAGGTGATACCATAGGTAAATTAGGAAAGGAAGGAATAATTTACCTCTCAGATCTTTGGAAAGGAGAATAGTTTACCAGAAAACAAGATATAGGGAATATTGTGAAATGCAAAATGGATGGTTTTGATTACATTAAATTAAAAAGGTTTTGTACAAACAGAAGCAATGCATTCAAAATTAGAAGGGGGGCAGAAAGCTGAGAAACAATTTTTATAGCCAGTACTTCTGATAAAGGCCTCATTTCTAAAATGTATCAGGAACTAAATCAAATTTATAAGAATCCAAGGCATTCCCCAACTGAGAAATGGTCAAAGGATATGAACAGGAAGTTTTCTAATGAAGAAATCAAAGTCATATATTACCATATGAAAAATGCTCTAAATAACTACTGATTAGAGAAATGCAAATTAAAACAACTCTGAGGTACCACCTGACACTTATCATATTGGCTAATATGACACAAAAGGAAAATAATAAATGTTGGAGAAGTTATGAAAAAATTAGAACACTGATGCATTGTTGGTGGAGCTGTGAACTGATCCAACCATTCTGGAGAGCAGTTTGGAACCACGCCCAAAGGGCTATAGGACTGTTGATACCCTTTGACCCAGTGGTACCACTGCTAGGTCTGTATCTCAAAGAAACAATGTGAAAGGGGAAAAGGACCCACATGTACAAAAATATTTATAGCAGCTCTCTTTGTGGTGGCAAAGAATTGGAAATTGAGGGGTTGCCCATCAGTTGGGGAATGGCTAAACAAGTTGTGATATATGAATATAATGGAATACTATTACTCTGTAAGAAATGATGAGCAGGCAGATTTCAGAGAAACCTGGAAGGACTTGCATGAACTGATGATGAGTGAGATGAGCAGAACCAGGAGAGTATTGTACACAGTATCAACAACATATGTATTGATCAACTGTGATAGATTTGATTCTTCTCAGCAATACAATGGTCCAAGATACTTCCAAAGGACTCATGATGGAAAATGTTCTCCAAATCCAGAAAAAAAACCCTGTGGAATCTAGATGCAGGTAGAACCATACTATTTCTATTGGGTTTTTGTTGTTTTTGTTTTCTTTTTTGAGTTTTTTTTCTTTTTTCCTAACATGACTAATGCAGAAATATGTTTAATGGGATTGTACATCTATAACATATATCAGATTATTTTCTGTCTTGGGGAGGGGAGAGGGATGGGAGGGAGAGAGAAAAATTTGAAACTAGAAATTTTATAAAAACAAATGTTGAAAACTATCTCAAAATGTTACTGGAAATAATAAAATATCTATATAGAAAAACCAAAAAAAACAACAAAGTGCCAGTGATTAAAATAATCTGTTGCTCAGAAATAGGTGGATCAGTGAAATAAATTAGATACACAAACACAGTAGTAAGTAACCACAGTAATCCCAAGGATCCAAGCTTTGGGGATAAGGTTTCACAATTTGGCAAACATTTCTGGGGAAACTGGAAAGCAATTTGGCAGAAACTAGGCATAGAAACACATCTCAAACCATATGCCAAGATAAGGCCAAAATGATTAATTGATTTAGAAATAAAGGATTATATCACATATAAATTAGGAGAGCATGGAAAAATACACTTGTCAGATATAGATAAGGGAAGAGTTTATGAGCAAACAAAATATATAGAGGATCAAAGAATATAAAATGGATTATTTTGAATATATGAACATTTTAATACTTTTGTACAAATTGAAGTAATGCAGCCAAAATTAGAAGAAAAACAGAAAACTGGGACCATTTTACTGCAAGCTTTTCTGATAAAGGCCTCATTCCCCCAAATATAGAGAGAATTGAGCCACATTTATAAAAAAATAAGTCATAGCCAATTGATAAATGGTCAAAGGATATGAATAGGCAGTTTTTAGCAAATGACATCAAAGCTATCAATAGCCACATTAAAAATTCTCTAAATCACTGGTAATAAAGGAAATGCAAAATAGAATGACTCTGAGTTACCACTTCACACCTGTTAGTTTGGTTAACATGACCAAAAATTAAAATGACCAATCCTGTAGAGGAAAATAGGGACACAGATGCATTTTGGGTGGACTTGTAAACTGATCCAACCATTCTGGAGAACAATTTGGCACTATGTCCAAAGGGCTATAAAACTGTGCATACCCTTTGACTCAGCAATACTACTACTAGGCCTATATCCCAAAGCAATAAAAAAGGGGAAAGGATATATCTGGACAAAAATATATTCAGTAGCTATTTTCATGGTGTCAAAGAGCTGGAAATTGATGAGATACTCATCAAATGGAGAGTGGCTGAAAAAGTTGTGGTATATCATTGCGATGGAATTGCTGTTCTATAAAAAATGACAAGCAGGATGCTTTCAGAAAAACCTGGGAAGACTTAAATGAACTTATGCAAAGTGAAGTGAGCAGGACCAGGATGATATTGTAGATAGTAATAGCAATAGCATAATGTTGATTAACTAGGAAAGATATAGCTACTCTGATCAAGACAAGGAACCATAACAATTCCAAAGTAATCATGATAAAAAAATGCTATCTACCTGCAGAGAGAGAACTGATGAACCCTGAATGCAGATTGAAGCATACTTTTTTCTCTATTTGCTTTGCTTTTTTTTCTTTTGCAACATGGCTAGTATGAAAAAGTTTTGAATGACTTCATATGTCTAAATGATATAAAATTACTTGCCTTCTCAAGGAGGGGGGAGGAATAGGAGTAAGGGAGAGATTTTAGAATTCAAAATATTTTAAATGACTATTGAGGGCACAGTAGATAGAGCACCAGCCTTGGATTCAGGAGGACCTGAGTTCAAATCTGACCTCAGACAATTAACACTTACTAGCTGTGTGACCCTGGGCAAGTCACTTAACCCCAATTGCCTCACCAAAAAAAATTGCCTATTGAAATTTACATGTATTTATGATATATTTAATGAAATAAAAATAAATTTTAAGATAACCTTCCTCTAAAACTCTCTAGTTTGTAACAAGAATTGTCTAACTTGGTTCATCAATGAAAGGCTTAAACTTACTGGAAATCTTAGGAGAAAAAGCAGACCTGAAAGGTTTAAAGAGTGTTCCATCGTTCCATTCCCAGAGCTTGGTATGCATAAAATTTGGGACCATAGTATGTATTTGTCACTATTGAATAATCATTCTAAAGTATATTGGCCTAATTAATAAAGGAGAGAGACTTTGGGGAAAAGAATTATAGGTACAATAAATAAGTAAGGGGCATAGAGGATACAAATGAGACATAATCTTTGTCTTTACTTCTTGTCTTCACAGGCTCTATCACAGGTTACTGAGAGACTATTAGCCATATGGTTCCTTCTGGCCTGGAGAAAAAGTCAATGAAGAGCACCTTAGGATCAAAGGAGGGAGCGAGTGTCCACCAGTATCTCTTTGCAATCCCCCTCTTTCCCTTTATCACTGTAAATACCTGAGTCATAGGTATAGAGATATATTGATGTTATCACTAATAAGTAATGTGGGAATCATTTATAATTTATTATTAATGATAATAATTATTATAGCTGGCATTTATATAATGCTTACTATATACCAGGTCACTATTACTCAGTTAAATTATTATTATTTAAAATCTATGTTTTACTGGTATGGTTATGCTCTTTAAATAATAACAATTAACAATTATGTATGTTTTAATATCTGCAAACTACTTTATAGGTTCCTTTATCTGATCCCCACAATAAGACTATGAGGTAGTTATTACTATCTTCATTTTACAGATGAGGAAATTGAGGCTGAAAAGGTTTAAGTGACATGTCCATGATCATACAGCTAGTAAGTTGATTAGACAGGACTTGAACTCATGTCTTCTTGATTGCAAGGCCAATCTCTCTAGCTCCACCCTTAATTGCCTTTATAAGAATAAGAAGCCATCTATACCTTGGTCAGTGGTTTTCATGAATTTCTACATACAAAAAATAATCACCCTGAGTAGCCATCCTTCTAGTAAAGAGCTTCTTTACATTCCACAAGTCTAGTACCTATGGTTGAAGACTTTCCAATTAGGTAGGACTTCCCAGAGTCACCTCTACACCATAATGAGGTTTCTGAGTTTACCTTAAGTGCTTAAAGAAAATTGATGATATTGATGAAATTATTGTGGGGATGAATATTAAAATTCAGTCACTGATCTAAGCAAATGAATATTTCAGATGACTACTAAAATTGCTGCTGTTTCAGATAGTACTGCTACTGCTGTTGTTACTACTTATTATTGCTGTTGCCATTGTCATCATCATCATTTGAACTAAGCTCTATCTTAATCACTGTACTATACATTATGGAGATAGTTTCTCTGAATTCTTGCTTAGTAAGACCACTTATAGACTACTGTGTTTTATTATTATTATTATTATTATTATTATTATTATTTATCACTATCTTTATTATTTGGTAAGGAAGCAATTGGGGTTGTCACTTGCCCAGGATTACACAGCTAATAAATGTCTGAGGCAAGATTTGAACTCAGGTCTTCCTGACTCTAGTGCTGGTGCTCTATCCACTGAACCAACCAGCTACCCCTATGTCTCATTATTGGTTCCATGTTTTAAGAAGGGAAGTTGACAGAGTAAGAAGAAGGCAACCAGTATGGGGTAAACATGGAAGACTATACCAAAGGAGGAGGAAGGGGCTGAGGAAAGAAAAGAAAAGGAGAAGAGAGATGAGGACAAGGGGGAAGAGGAGAAATTAGAAATATTTAGCATGAAGAAGAATTAAAGAGGTTACTGTAATTGTTTTCAAGTACCCTACAGGTTTTAATATGGAAGAGGGATTATCCTTTTGACCTCCAGAAGACTGTTGTAGAAGGCATAGTTCAAGCTGCAAAGAGATAAATGGAAACATGGTATAATGAAAAGCAATAGGGGCTATTTCAAGGTGGAATTAACTGAAATACCACTGAAATTCAGTGCAGGAATTTGAAAATGTGGACCTGGAACTCAGAATCGAGATGAAGCCTGGATAAATAGACTAGGGAGTCATTTGCATAGAGCTATTACCATTTCCACCAGAGTCTATGAGCTCAACAAAACAAGAAGACTACAGAGAGGCAGGATCTCAGAACTAGGATAAAAGTGTCTCTGATATCAAGGGTGATATAATGTCTAGTAGGGAAAAGTTGAGTCACCAATTCATTCTCCCCCAGGTTTACTCTTTTGAAAAAAGAATCTCAAAATGAGAATCATAACTAGGTCTGTTTTAACCAAGGAGAAGGGACAGGAAAGGAACTTTAATTTGGCAGTTTTGGGTTACAAAGACCCTAGGGTAATATAGTGAGGTCGGGAAGGAGCCCATAGCCGCAGATACTGATGGATATCAATCCCAAAACAAAATATTTCATGTTAACTATGCAAATCTCTGTGGATTCCAAAGACATCAAAAGTGATGGCAACCATGATGATGATGACAATGTCTGCTCCTGCTACTGCTGCTGCTACTACTGCTACTCCTCCTCCTCCCCCTCTTCCCCCTCCTCCTCCTCCTCCTCCTCCTTCTACTACTACTACTGCTAATGATAATAATAATAATAACGTGGATATTGTTTGTCTTTCATTTTCAAAGAGGGCCAATGACATCATGTGTGTACTGGATTGAAGTGAGGCAGAGTTGCACAAAGTCTTCAGCCTCACTTACTCTTCCAGAGTCATTGAAGTCCAGTGACAAGACAAAATTCAAGACTACTGGTGACGACCAATGATGCAATGGATGACCTTGGAGGCTTTGATGTCTGATCAATCTCCAGGACTGGTTTCAGCTGCCTTTGGAACAAATTGTTCTCATCTGGGGGAGTCTTCACATGCTTGGGGTAGACACATACACACATTTAACTCTAACTCACTGAGGATATAAATATGAAAAAAGAAAGGCAGTTGCTGTCCCCAAGAAGCTCATGATATATATGGTTTTAGGGTTTGTTTGAGGGTTTTTTTGTTCATTTTTTTATAGACATCACATATTTTTCCTCACAACAACTTTGGGAGGTAGGTGAGGAAAAAGAGGCAAACAGAGGTTAACTGACTGTCCTGGGGTCATAAAATTTAAAAACAACTGAGGCAAAATATGAATTCAGTCTTCTTGACTCCAAGCCCAATGCAGAACCACTTAGCTGCCTAAATTATACTTCAGAATAATGTTCTTAAATGTATAAAAGACAATCACCACCCCTAGTGCTACTACTACCACTTCCAGTTGGAGCTTGAATAGACAGCTTTTGGCATTAATTAGTCCTTCTCGGCTAGCTGGCAGCTTATTAGAATGTAAGATATTTGAGAAAACAGACTGTCTGGCTTTTGATTTTTAGTACAGTGCTTGGTATGGGGTAAGTCCTTAATAAATATTTATTTACTCATTCAATCTAACAAAAACCCTCCAAAAGATATGACTGTAGAAAGTAATACTTGCAAATATCTTTTATATTTCACTGAGCTGGAAGAGTTAAATAGAGACACTCAAATACTGTCTGTTTTTTTTTCTCATTTTATGTATAAGGGAACTGGACAACTCTGCATGCTGGATGCTGACAGAACAGTTTAAATAGTATTTAACAATAAAGAGGCAGCCTCCCTGTGCCTGGAGTGCACAGGAGTTGGCAGCCTTCGTGGCATATGGTAGCTGGGGGAAGTCCCCTCACCACACTGATCTAGTGCTGATTGTTCCTGATACTGACACTTCTGATGCGGAATGATGCTGTGGCTTACATCCTATGCTCCTGATGTCAAAGCTTGCTCTCAATCCTCACATGCCAAGGGAAGAGGGAAACCTATTTCAATGCCCCAAAGACTTAGCTCCTGTCAAAGATATTCACTTAACATTCACAGTTGGTCTGTGGCAACTGGAAGATGTTGTCTAGAAAAATAGGTTGCTCAGGAAAGAGAAAAAATATGCCTGGGTTTCTAAGGAAATTTAGCATGGCTTCTATCCTGGCAGAAATATAATAAGGTGTAGATGCTCAATCATCAGGAGAAGAGCCTAATTATTTTTTCTAATAAATAGCATTTTGATTCTTCAATGGAAAAAATATATGCAGCTTAATAAAATTGAACTGGTTTGTGTTAAAAATAGTATGCAATGGTGCATTCATTAAAAGTTTGTCCTATCATACTAATCATAAGGTCTAGTTTTCCAGTAAGGGTGACTATTTTGTCCTCAAAAACCCACCACCAAACACTATCTTGTTGTGTACTTCCATAACATGTCTCAATTCTATCAAACATGTCAAACACATAGTCCATTGTGTTATATATAATACAAACATGGACAGCTCTGTTCTACTGGTGTATGAATGATGAGCTGTCATGTTTTGAGGGAGTATTGCCTTGTTTTATTTTGTCTTCAAAGATCCTTATGTATGCATCCAGGCTGAATGGACAACAAATGGGGAATCATGCCTTCTCCTTCCTTAATCACAGATATATTCGTTTAAAAACATTTAGTTAAATAGACATTTATTAAGCATAACTTGTGTGTAAGGCATTGTGTAGACTCTAGGGGAGATGTCAAGTTTTGTTAAGAAATAGTTCCCGGCTTCTTACATTGGAACATGTTCCTTTTGGTCAATTTTCTTTCCTGCTCACTCCTTCTCAATCTTCCTTATACTTTAATGATGACCTCTTCCATTCGACAAGATTGTGTTCCAGGGAATAGTCAATTATAACTGGTAGTCCAACACCACTAGCTTCTTGGCCTACATAAAACAGGTTGGATATAAAAATTCACTAACTCTTTGCTTTATATTTCTCCCCAAACCAAAGTTTACCCTAAGAAAATTCAGAATCAACTTGTCAATAGGTCCCCATAGATATGGGTTAAGGGTCCCTCTGTTCCATAGAACTTGAATTAACAAATATGTTTTATCCTAGATGTGATAGGCTATCTTATCCCACAGAAAAGATAGCAGTTATGAAGGTCTTGCTGGAAACCATAAACAATGAAGAAAACAAATAAAGAACTCACAATAACCCATAATCAGTCAGAACAATTCTCACATTATAGTGATTCCTATTCATCTTCTACAGATCCATAGGATACATTTCCTGGTTTGGACTATTATCAAAAGAAAAATATGTTCGCAATTGCCAGGGGCTAATCCCCCCCCCCCATATTCTGGTGAGTCCCCATTTCCACAATGGCCTACACAGTCACCTACAAAATCATAATGCCAACTTGTGGTTTGGATTCCCCTCACCCAAAGAGAAATATATGTGGGGCTGATGGACAGGCAACAGCCAACATTCTTTTGAGTGACTCTTTCCAGAAAGATCCATGCAGACATTTAGGCTTTTGTAATGCTGGGAAAGTAACTTAAACATTCAGTGCTTTAGGAAGCTTTCTAACCTTATAAGTTGCAGAGAAGGTGTCAACCTGAATTGATAGAAGAAGTTTCCTCACTTGAGAGTTCCCTATGCCAATGAAATTATAGGCCTAATTTCAAGTCATATTTTTACTATTATATTTCTCTGTATTTTCCTATCATATTCTGCACTTATACAGATACATTTAAAAATAGAGAAAAACATTCTAAGGATAATTTAAGGGCAGTATTGTTCCAACAACCAAACCATTATGTTTAATTATATTACATATAATTCTATATTAATTCATTCTAAATACATAAACCTAGTAATAATGATAACAATACATGACACAAATCACATCAAGATTTGCAAAGCACACAATACATATTATGTTATTAGATCTTACAGTGGTCCTCTTGACTCCACAATCAAGTTGTTTTTCATTCATAATTTTGTTCACATATTCTGATGCATAGTAAATAAAACCTTGTGATTCAAAGGGAAAATATCTTTTGCTACCATTCACTGTCAAAGTTTCTGTTGCAGATGTTATTGTTACCTGAACAAGAGAATGTGCTAAAAAGACCAAAGCATAGTTACTTAATACACACACACACACACACACACACTCACAATTTTACTTTGTGATATCTCTATTCCTTACAAAATATTTTGTACTTGTCTCCCCCCATTATTGGTTGCAAGAAACAATGTCCCACCAACTAGCCCCTCAAAATCATTTGGCATGAATGTCTTTCTATAGCCATACTCTTTTTTCAGAAGCTCTAATTAAATCCATCATTCAAAAATATTTTCTGCCCTCTCTATTTCTACCTACCATTTACTCTCTGCTATCCTCAATGAGAATTCCAGTTCCATGGTGTTGCTTTACAATGAATGTCATTCTAATGCCACTATATTGGCTGTGTTCATTGATAGTCATTCCACCTTTCCTCTAATGCCAATTATGATTCATAGGAGATGCTGTCAAACCAGCATGTGATATGTGCAACAGAGTCATGCTTCCCAAAGCTCATCAAACTGGGAGTCAGAAGACCCAGCTTGTAGAGCTAGATCTGGCAGTAACCCTAATATTATGTGATCTTATTCAAGTCACTTATCCTCTTTCAGTTTCAGTTTTCTCATATCTAAAATGAGAGAATTGGACTACACGGCTCAAAGATTATATGATTCATTTCATTTGACTTGGAGCTCAGTCCTTCATTAGGGTGCCACACCCACTAATATGCCAAAACTCTGCTAGCTTTGTTAAATATATTTTCTATTTTGTCATCTGCACACCTTTTCCACAACCCCCAATTATGAGTATTAAATGGATTTGTCTATGTCAAAAAACAGAATTCCACTGGTTTTAGGTCTGAGCAAATCGTGAATAGTTTGCAAAAAGTGTTGCTAATAGATTTATTTGCTTGGCTTTTTGAATTAGTCCTTGATCTCTGGGTCATTCTCATTAAAACAAGCTTGGTGGTTGTCATGGATTAGTAGGTCTCCTCTCCTTGCTCCTGGCTCTGGACCAGGCTAAAGCCCACAGCCCATTTCATGCTTGCCTCCAAGGCACTCCTCATCCAGAGAAGTGTTACCACCTCATTAACAAAGGAGACACGAATCCTTGGCAAACCAAGTTAGACTCCAGTTCTCAGCATTGCATAGGGATATGAGCTTCTATTACTGTCTATACTCTCCTTTCCTTATTTATTTTTTTTAGCTCAGTTCTAGGTACCAGACTTTGTTTAGTAAATTTGTCTCTTCTTTAATGATGTCTTATTCAGTTCTAAACCCTTAATTTCCCATGATGACTTTAACTTTGCCCTCTGAACTTAGAAGTTGTTTCACTGTACCCCTCATTTGGGATCATATCTTGTTGACTCCCTATCACATAATCCTCAGAGATAACTCCAAACTTTTTTTTTTTACTTACAAGCCCCCAAATTCATCTCTAATTGTTTCAACAAATGACCACTATCATTTTATTGATCTCTGTTCCTTTAAATCTTCTCTATGCCTCAGACACCTAAAATTCTTTACTATGTCCTTTTCTTCTTTTTCAAGGAAGAGAAAATTCCCTTTTCCCACCAGTTTCTAGAACTAATCTTCCTATAATCCTGAAGCAGCATGGTATCCTGAAAAAAAAGCACTAGCTCTAGATTCAGAAAACATGGATTCAAATCATACTACTATTATCTACTACAGGTTACTATGTAACCTGGCTACTTAACCTCTCTGAATTTCAGTATCTTCATCTGTGAAATAAGAGCATTGGACTGAATGGCCTTGGAGGACCCTTTCAACTTTCAATCTATGATTCGATTATATTATCTCCTCCTGCCTTCTTGAGGACCTAGATCATCAGTTCTCATACTATATTTTGTCCCAACGTCTCTGTCACTGTCTCTTTCTATATCTATGTGTCTCTACTCATTAGCTGTCTCATTGTCCCTCTGTGACTCTCTCTGTCTCTGACTCTCTGTCTTTCTGTCTCTGTCTGTCTCTCTAATCTTCAAACTTGACTTTTCCCACCAATTTCTCTGAATCATCCTACAAACATACCTATGTCTTTCTTAATTCCTCAAATCACCATTGTATTATTCTCTTTCTTCTCACTTTCAGCCTTCTTGTATAATTAGTAACACTCATTGCCACCACTTAACCATTATTTACACATACCTCCAATATGCAAATATATCTGGAGCTCATTGGTTTGGTTATTACTTCACTACAACTTATCCATATCTATTCAGTTTTCCCATAAATTAACCACAGGGTGTTTACTCAATATTCTGGGGTCCTTCTTCCTCTTCTATTCAAATTATTAGGATAACAATGGAGTGGTCTAGGATTCTACCTCTTAATGACTCTTTTATACCTTGTAATATGGCATCTGTCCCACTACTTTTTTGAAATTGCTTTCAATGGTCACCAGTGATAGCTGTCTTCTTACACTAAATACCACAATAAATTAAAAATAGGGGGCAGCTAGGTGGCGCAGTGGATAGAGCACCGGCCCTGGATTCAGGAGTACCTGAGTTCAAATCCGACCTCAGACACTTAACACTTACTAGCTGTGTGACCCTGGGCAAGTCACTTAACCCCAATTGCCTCACTAAAAAAAAAAAAATAGGTATGGGACCTGAATGTAAAAGGTCATACTATTAAAAATAATTTAGAATGGAGCAAGCTCAGGAATTTTCATTACAACTATAGCTTGGGCAGAGGAGATTTTTATTTTTATTGTATTTTTTATTTTTTGGTGGGGCAATGAGGGTTAAGTGACTTGCCCAGGGTCACACAACTAGTAAGGGTCAAGGGTCTGAGGCTGTATTTGAACTCAGGTCCTCCTGAATCCAGGGCCAGTGCTTTATCCACTGCACCACTTAGCAGCCCCAGGATTTTTAACTAAATAAGAGACAGATGAGATCATAAAAGATAAAATAGGCAGAGATGACTACATAAAATATAAACGGTTTTGAATGAATAAAAATAATATAAATTAGGAGAGTAACTATAGAGTGGAGAAAATATTTGCATCAAATATCATTAATAAATGCATTATATGTGCATATTATATATGTATATATTTATATATGTATGTATATATTTATATATAATTTCCATGTATACGTATTATATATTTATATATATATATATATATATATATATATATATAAAGGTATAAATGTGTAATTGACACAAAAAAATTTGTCCCAAGTATCAGCAGCTATTTATTCTACATCTTTTCTTCTCTCTTCAAGCTTCTCATACAATAACTAACTTTCACACCATCAACAGAGGAAGTTTACTTCACACTTAACTGAGAAAATAGAGAATATTCATTCTATTCTCCCTTCTTCCATAACTCAAGACCCTTTTACGTACTTATCTATTCTCTTCCCTTTTGCTCTAGTCTCTGATGAAGTTTATGCTCCTAATCAAGACCATCTACCTAACTCCTACCCTCAACACTATCCCATCTTGTGTCCTCTGTATTATTGTTACAATAATTATCCCCCTTCTTCTCTAAATGGATCTTTTTTTGCTGCCTGAGAAATGTTTCTGGGTCTCTTCTGTCCTGAGTAAACCCCTACTTTATTCCACAAAGACATGATCCTATATTTCTCATTGCTTTCACAATCTAACTCCTAGAAAAAGCTACTTGCTCTCACTCTACCAAGCACACAGTTTCTCGGGATAAAGATGAGCCACTTTATGAGCATCCATCAAGAGCCACTTAGTTATTTGTATTCACCTTAATACTACGGATGATGTGAATAACAATTCAGCCTTATTGTTTCCCTCATGGAACATCATAGCCCTATTCATTTTTTTTCAAGTAATTGATGGAGTATCATACAGAACTGGAATTTTAAGACACCTTTGAGCTCACCTAGACCAAGACTCATTTTATAGAAGATGAAACTGTGGCCCAAAGAGATGAAGTGATACATTTGCTAAAGGTCACACAGAATGTAAATATGACAGACAGGATTTGTATCCAGGACTCATGACTCCAGAGCTAATGTTCTTTCCACTATGCTGCAGAGCCTTTTAGTCAGTAAGAAAAAGCCACTCTGGTTAAATTTGGTCAGGTTCTTATGACCTTATTTTAAGAGAATTTTGCATTTTTAAAATACTGTACACAAAACAGATATGTATTTTTTTAACTTACTCCCTAATAGAATGCTAAAATCCATCCCATAATCACTAGTATATTAGCCTGTACTCAGAAGAGGTGTGCAGTCAGAATTCAGGTAAGGTGGCAGATGAAAATGAGGCTTGTTTTGTGTTCATCCCTGAACACAGAAATTACAAAATGAGTGTGTCTACTTTACAAGGAAATTATAATTACAAGTATACTTGATAAGCACATCTTAACATACACATGGAGAGCAAAATATTAGTATATATTGTGAGTATGAGCTGAAGAAATGCCTACTGTTTCACTCACCATTCAGAATGGCATTAACTCTCCCAGAAATTTTACCCTTATCTTTGCAGACAAGTTATAATATGTAGTTTTTATTTCTTCTAGTATTCAACATTAGAAAACATGTCCTCTCCATACTGATTTTGCTTTACTGTGTTTCTTTGAAAAAAAAATTAAGGATAACTACAATATCTTTGACCACAGCAGTAAGAATAATAATTATAATAATAGAAGGAGGACAAGGATGAAAAGTAAAAGGAGGAGGAGAAAGAAGAAGAGGAAAAAGAGCAGTAGAAGGAGAAGGCTTATGAGAAAGAGAAGGAGAAGGAGGAGGAAGAGGAGAAGGAAGAGAGAAATGGGCACAGTAGATAGAAGACTAGGTCTAGAATCAGGAAGACCTAAGTTCATGCCCAGCCTCAGATATACACTAGACATTTGACCCTGGGCAAATCACTTCCCAGTCATTTGTATCATTTTAACCATCTCTAAAATAGGGATAATAATAGTACCTATGTCATGGGCTTGTGAAAATAAAATGAGATAATATTTGTATCATGCTTAGCAGTGTCTGGCACATTTTAGGTTCTATATAAATGCTAACAATAATAATTGTTGGTAGTAATGATGATGATGATAAGAAGAATTAGAGGGACAGAGTGGTACAGTAGATAGAAAGTTGGCCTCTGAGTCAGGAAGATCTAAGTTCAATTTCTAATCTTGACACCCTTGGGATGAGGCTGTGTGATCCTAGTCCATTCACATAACCTCTCCCAGACCATCACCAGTTGTCTTTATTTTTGTCTTGCCACTGGACTCTGATGCCTCTGGAGGAGACAGTGAGGCTGAAGACTTTATATCACTTAAATCCAATTCATAAGCAATTCAAGACATCACCCTCACAATGGCATTGTTCCTCTTTGAGAGCAAATGACAAACAGCAACCACCACCACTCAACGTTCCAAACAACTGTCTGAGATCACAAGGTGTAGAAGAATTGTCAATCTGCACTGATCGAGGAAGTTTCTCATCCAACTCTTAAAACTAAAACAGGAGTTCTTAATATGAAGTCCCTGGTTAGATTTCAGGGGTTCTGTGAATGGGAAGAAAAAAATACACCTTTATTATAATATCCTTTGATTTTAGTAATTTTATGTGTTTTATTTTATACATTTAGAAATATTCTTCTAATAAGGGGTCTATAGGTTTTATCAGATTGCAAAAGAGGGTCATAAAAAGATTACAAATCTTAGGACTAAGGGGCGGCTAGGTGGCACAGTGGATAAAGCACTGGTCCTGGATTCAGGAGTACCTGAGTTCAAATCTGGCCTCAGACACTTGACACTTACTAGCTGTGTGACCCTGGGCAAGTCACTTAACCCCTATTGCCCTGCAAAAATTAAGAAGAAGAAAAAGAAGAATCTTAGGACTAATAAATTAAAAGAAAAAGTAGCCATTTTTGTTTTTTAGAGGAAGTTCCTAGTACTGATAATATAACAGTTCTGGTAAATACATAAAAACAAACACACACATACAATCATGTACACATACACAGCTATGCACACATTAGCACATAAATATATAGGCATAGATTTCTAATGATAATCATCATTATTATTTTGAAATCAAATAAAATACCTGCACCATTGAATACACATATTCAACTAGACCAACAACAAAAACAACCAAAAGCAAACATGGCACAGTAGGAGAATAAAGCTTCTGGGGAAAGGAGGCAAAGCTGTGTGACAGATGGAAAGGTCTCAATGGATGGATGGTACTACTACAAATAAGTAGCAGGCAGCCAGAGGGAATCAAATAATGATTATGGAAGAAAAATGAGGGTTAAAAAAGAGGAAAAAATGTTTTGACTCAAGGTAAAAATTCTATATTAACAATATTTTCATTGTGAAAAAAATGTATTTAATTACACCTCCCCCAAAGAAGGAAAATAAGTCATGACAAATAGGGTAGACAGCTGACAAGTGAGCCAGTGTGGACAATATAAAAAGCTCAACATGTCCTTGGAGAGGAAGGAATGTACTCCACAATTTGTACTGGCATGCCCCCAAACCTGAACAGATTACTTTCTGACGATCAATATCTGTAACCACCAGAGGCCTGTTACAGAGTTTAAAAAAAAAATCAGCTTCAAAGAGACCCGGTCCCAAGCTTGCATTTTATTTTTGCCACTGGGTGCTGAGGTAAGAGTTTTGGACAAGGCTCATTTTTCTTCTCTTTATAGGGTTGTGTATTGAATATGAAGTGTCCCAGCATGCTTTCAGGGATTTCGTCTGCTGGTTTCCTGTCCTGTTTATAGATATTGTAAGAGGGCACTAGCCCCTTTCACCAAACCTTAAATCAGGTCTTTCAACATTCAACTCGATAATAAATTGCTGATGCTCCTTAACTAGAATTTCATCAGCAGATTCTTATTCATCAAGTGGATTTTAGTCTAATGCCTAAAGTAAAAAATAATTGCCACCTCCCACCCTACCTCCCAATCAAGTTCTTTCATTCATCTACTCTTTTCTAGACATTGCCAGTATGGAGCTAATAAAGCATGTTCTTTTGTACAAAGTAATGTGTGATTATTCTATAGGCCACCATAAGTCAATCACTACCCACCATTACCATTTTGTTATGCAACCTAGTACCAAATGATATTTTTTTTTCTCTTGAGTTCTTTGAACTATAGAGGAGGTACTTAAAAGCTTCCAAAACTATTGCAGACACAAAATTCTAATTTGCTTGGGTTTTCATTAGTGGTCTATTTACTAACAACTACAAGTTTCTGCCAGAATCTTTCCTCTCTCTTGTTCATCTGCATAAACTGACCTTTTAACTTAGTTAAGACTGTCTTGTAAGCATTGTGTATGGAAAAACTCCTGTACAGGAAAGGATGCTCCTTTCGCCTCTCTTATTTAATTCCCAAAAAGTAACCTATCTCAATAAGAGTGAACTAAATGGAAAATTACATCTGGAGTTTGGAGAAAGGGGAAGAAGGGGTTGCTTTTTGTTAAAAAAAAAGATGCATCCTAATCTCACTGTCTTCAACTCTTCTCCACTCGCCAGCCTACAACTAACTGTATTATTAATAGCAAACTCAAGGATGATGGATGAAAAGAACAACAGCATCCTTTAATCATAAAGCACTAACATTCCAGCAGGGCTGGTAAGCGAGTGGAGTAGGGAAGCCATTTGAGACTTAAACAGATGGATTAGGGAGGGTACCATGGTGAGTTGCTGGATAGATTTCAAAACAGGAGCTTGATTAACTAAGCACAAAAAGCAAATGATTTTTCTAATCGATAAGCTTTTATATAACCATATTTGAGTTATAATATTTAAACATAGTAGCCAAGTGAGAAATCCAGGATTCACCATTTTAGACCAGCAATATTTAATAAATATGGGACTTGTGTCTTCATTACTCAAGCCACAGGTTTGGTCAGGCAGTAGTTTTTTTTTAAAAAATTGAAAAGGATATAGAAAAATGGAGCCAAGATGATAGTATAGAGAGACACTGATCTGAGGTCTCCCAAATTCACCTCAAAACAACTCAAATACAAAGACCCAAATTGAATTCTAGAGTGGCACAAACCAGTCTGGACAAAACTTTCCTCTCTTCCTTTTCTATATTTTTGTTAACATATTATTAGTTAGCAATAGTTATTATATTCTTTTTTACTGTTACATCAAGGAAACATTTTGTTTCTTGAGGAATCAAAAGGGGGAATGTGGTAAAAAGTACACCAGTTTTTGAAGGACTACCCTTTCGGGGAGGAGACCGACAGCCGTGCATGGGCTACGCACGCCAGTCCGGCTGCTAAGCACTCCACTTCCGGGGTGCGAGCTTAAAAGGCAAGGAGAGAATGGAAGTAAGGTCTCTTTTCGGCTCTCCTTGTTCGCTGGCTGCGGCTGCCCAGACAGACACTGACTGGAGTTCGACTCGGCCCGGCTCGCGTAGCAGCACGTGCTTGACGCGGCTCTCCCCCACAAAGGTGGACTTAGACTTAAGACTATTTGTTTTGTATTTCTACTTTCCTATTCCTCTAATAAACATCACCTTGTAATTTCCAAACAATAAAAACTCAAACTAGAGACCAGAGGCTTCTTCCATTTACTAGTAGGGAAACAGTTAAAAGGGAAGGTTAATGCTCTAATATCCAATTTTAAATCTCACACCAGGGCTTCTTAAAGTTTTTCTGCTCATGACCTTCTTTTGCCAGAGAAATGTTCATGTGACCCTGGTTATATAGGCATGTAAAATATGTATACATAACCTTTTACTGTTGCCAATTTTTTCATGACCCCCACATTCATTTACATGATAACATATGGGGTCATGACCCACAGTTTAAGAAGCTTTGGCATAAACAACCAACATTAAGCTGAAACAGTTTCCACCCAAAGACAACTTAAGTGATAAGCATCATATGTCTGTTTTAGGGAGGTAATGGTCAGCCCTAGAATCTAGAGTAGGCCTTGAAGCATAGGCCACACAGGGGTACCAGCAGTGGGACTTGGAAATGGCTGACTTGGTAGCAGGAACATTTTGAGGAGCTCTCAGACAATGGATGGTGGAAGGGACAGACAACTGATTGGAAGGAGATTGCAAGGGATCTTTTGATGACACTGGATTCAGGACCCTGTTGCACTGCTCATACACAGTTCTCCTTCATGGTCCTAGGGCAAGAAAAAGCAATAGTTCTTGTGGCTGCAAAGGAGCAGGTCCCCTGCACATAGATCCAGGATGGACAAGAGTGCTTCTAGTTGCTCATGGAGGAGTACAGAACATGTTCTCAATTCTAGGAGAGAAAGAAGCACTAGCAATTGCAGCTGCATAAAATTGGGAACTTGGTCACAATACTAAGGCCAGGAAGAGTGCTAGCACTGGTGGATAAATAGGAACAAGGTCTCTTCCTAGGTAAAGACTAAAGCATAGTCCAGGAGAGAAACAACCATTCCTCTTCTTAGATCCTACCACTGCAGAAGCACTGAAAACCCACAGTCTCCCAAAGCTAAATGGAAATAGTAGCAAGAAGAACCTAAAGTTTGGTGCAGTACCCTATCCACCCAAGGAGCAGAGTCCAACTTTAATATAAAGTTAAAAGTCAAGACATATTCTGGAATAATATGGGAGAAAAAGGAACCTGACCATAACAAGTGACTAAAGTTAACAGGGAAGATTGAGACACAAACCAAGAAGAAAGCAATGATATAGAAACTACAAGCAAAACATCAAAGAAAAATAAAAGTTGGATAGAAACCTAACAAGAATTCCTTGAATAGCTCAAAAAGGAGAGTAAAATCAGATGAGAGAGGTAAGGGAAAATTGGAAAAGAAATGAGAGTGATGCAAGAAAAATATAATGAAAATAAAGTCAATAACTTGGTTTAAAAAGACATAAAATATTAAAGAAAATAATACCTCAAAAAAACCAGAATTGAACAAATGGTAAAAGAGGCACAAAAATAAACTGAAAAGAAGAATGCCTTAAAAAGCAGAATTGGGCAAAAGGTAAAACAAGGTATAAAGCTCGCTGAAGAAAATAATTCCTTAAAAGTTATAACTGGGCTAGTGGAAGTACAACAAAATCATAAGAATGAAAAAAGTAGAAAAATGTGAACTATATCATTGGAAAAATAGTCAATCTGGAAACTAGGTTAAGGAGAGATCATTTAAAAATTATTAGACTACTTGAAATCCATGATCAAAAAAGAACCTTGACATTATAATTAAATAAATTATCAAGGAAAACCACCCTGATTTTTGAAAAACACAAAGTAAAATAGAAATCAAAAGAAACTACCAATCACCTCCTGAAAGAGATACCAAAATGAAAACTATCAGGCATATTATAGCCAAATTCCATAGCTCTTATATCAAGGAGAAAATATTACAAGCAGCCAGAAAGATATAATTCAAATATCATAGAGCTACTGTCAAGATCACACAAGATTTTGAAGTTTCAACATAAAAGGATGGGAGTGCTGAGAATATTATGTTTCAGGAGGCAACTAGGTGGTGCAAAGGATAAAGCACTGGCCCTGGATTCAGGAAGACATGAATTCAAATCTGGCCTCAGACACTTGACAGTTACTAGCTGTGTGACCCTGGGCAATTTACTTAATATCCATTGCCACACACACACACACACACACACACACAGAATATTATATTTCAGAATGCAAAAGAGCTAGTATTACAACCAAAAAATAACCTATCCAGAAAAAAAAACAATATAAGCCTTCAGGGGAAAAATAGATATTTAATGAAATAGAGGACTTTCAAGCACTCCTGATGAAAAAATCCAGAGCTGAATAGAAAACTTGACTTTTGTGATGTTTAAAATCTAAATTGTGGTCGCCTTAAATTAGAAGCTTTAGCACCAGTCCTTGGGCATTAGACATTTATTATAGCATACAGATATTCCCATGGAGTTCAGAATGTTAAGAAAAAAGCCTATTTAGCCTATAGTTCCAGCCTGGTCTGGTTCTTCCTAAAGTCATCTGCCACAAGCCTGCTTCAATCACGAACTCTCTCCAGCAAACTGACTGTGGAAGCTTTTTATAGGTCTGGAACAGAGGCGGTCCTTACACACTGCTTCAAGCTGATTGGTTGGCATCATCCAAATCCATTGGTTCTGAAGGTGTTCTCAAGGTATGATTACAATTCAGTTAACTTGAAGTAGACTAATCAGCAGTTAATCACTCTCACTTGATTCAATCAGTCTAGATTAATCTCCATTTGGGTGTTTGAGTATCTGCTAAATCTCATTATTTCATCACACTTTCAAATACAAGACTCAAGAGAAGCATAAAAAGATAAACATGAAAGAGAAATTATAAAGGAATCAAAAAGGATTAAATGTTTACATTTTGATATGGGAAGATGATAATTGTAATTCCTAAGAACTTTAGTATTAGTCAGGCAATTAGAAGGAGTATACATAGATGGAGGGTGTGGAAATGACTTGACTATTATAAGATGATTTCCAAAATAATAAAATTAAGCAGAAAAAGAGGTCTGCACTTGGAAATGGGTGAAGGGAGAGGAAGAACAGGGAAATTATCACCTATAAAAGAGTTATGAAAGGAAAACAATGGAGGGAAAGATGGGAGTGTGGACAATACTAGAGTCTTACATCAAAATTGGCTTAAAGAGGAAATAAAATACACACTAATCGGGGTACAGAAATCTATCCTAGCCTACAGGGATATAGGAGGGGAAGAATATAAGAGAAGGGAGGAGGAAGTAGGAAGAAGGAAGGAGAGAGGGAGCGAGCTAGCGAGCTAGCAAGAGAGAGACAGAGAGAGAGAGAGAGAGAGAGAGAGAGAGAGAGAGAGAGAGAGAGAGAGAGATGGAAGGCAGGGAGGGAAGGAGAGAAGGGAAAAACTGGATGGAGGGAAATAAAAAGCTAATAATCATAACCATAGCTATGAACAAGAGGAACAGATGAACTCACTAATAAAACAGAAGTAGATAGCAGGATGGATTAAAAACCAGAAACCAACAATATGCTGTTTACCAAAAAAAAAAAAAATACTGAAAACAGAGTGACGCACACAGAGTCAAAATAAGGGGCTGAAGAATAACCTATTATGCTTTAGCTGAAGTAAAAAACAACAACAAAAAACACAGCAGGGGGTAGACAAGGGTCATCCTGATGGTATTATTCACCTCTTTGTCCCTCTAGGCTTCCCACCATAATTGTCTATCTGTCCCAGCTGCCTGAGTGTGGCTGCAGGCCTCACTCCCCATTACTTGTCACTTCTTCTTCTGCATATGGCCATAGGTGTACTTGCCCTGCACAACCTTGAGCTTGATGGACAAGTCTTGGGTGTGGTCTCCTCCATGAACCAATACCAAGTGGTGTTCCTGGAGGCTCTGGCCCTCACCCAGGATGAAGGAGATGGCTTCACAGCCCATGATCAGGTACACGTGGCTGTACTTGAAGTTGGCAGAGCTGGGCTACTTGGACTTCTAGATCATCTTCTTCAGTTCCAAGTCCATGAGCTGGGAAGAGCCATTCATGGGACCAGAGCAGGCTGAGGTGACCCTGATGGTACATCTTATTGAGTGTGACCAGTGCTGGTTCTGTGACATCTTCAGGGCCAGGCAGAGAACCTGGCTCAGGGAGGAGTTCAAATGGCAGAAAAGGTTGCAGTATGCCATCCTCTTCTCCTGCCCATTTCTGTAGGAACAGTGTCCCCAGGCTCTAGCCCCTTTCCCTACCCAAGAAATCCTTCCTGCAGTCTAGACTTTTTTCTTTTTGTTTTTTACTTCAGCTGAAGTATAATAGATTCTGCTCTAGCCCCTTATTTTTGACTCTGTGTGTATATGTCACTGTTTCCAGTGTATTTCTTGTAAACAACAGATTGTTGGATTCAGGTTTTCAATCCATTCTGCTATCTGCTTCTGTTTTATTAGTGAGCTCATATCATTCACATGCACAGTTATGATTATTAACTATTTCCCTCCATCAAAAGGAATAGACATCTCAGACAAAGCAAAAAAATAGAAAGAGATAAGCAGGGAAATATATTTTCCTAAGAGGGACCACAGAGAAGGAGTAATATCAATAGTAAACATATATGCACCAAATGGCATAGCATCCAAATTCTTAAAGGAAAAATTAAATGAGTTACAGGAAGAAATAACAAGTAAAACTATATGAGCTCGAACCCTACCTTTCCCCTCTCAGAATTAGATAACACTAACCATACAGTAAACAAGAAAGAAATTAATTAGATGAATAAACTTTTAGGAAAGTTAGGTATGATAAACCTCTGGAGAAAATTGAATGAGAACAGAAAGGTAAATACCCGTTTATCAGCTGTACATTGCACCTTCACAAAAATTGACCATGTATAAAGGCATAAAACATCACAAATCAAAAATGAACTGCCTAAGAAAAAAAAATGTGAAAACCCTATGGATTCACAAGTTAATTCTACCAAACATTTAAAGAACACTTAATTATAATACTAAATAAATAAGCAAAGAAGGAATGCTATCAAACTTCTTTTATAACACAAATTTGGTGCTATTGCCTAAACTGGTCAGAGCAAAAAAGGAAAAAGTTTTACCTAACAAATTTCCCTAATGAATATTGATGCAAAAATGCTAAATAAAATACTAGCAAGAAGATGAGGGTAATATATCAATAAGATAATATACTATGACTAGATAGGATTTATACCAGGAATGCAGGGATGATTCTATATTAAGAAAACAATCAGCATAATTGACCATATACATAACAAAGCCAACAAAAATTTTATAACTATCTCAACAGATGCAGAAAAGGCTTTGGTCAAAATATAACACTCAAGGGGCAGCTAGGAGGCACAGAGGATAAAGCATCAGCCCTGGATTCAGGAGTACATGAGTTCAAATCTGGCCTCAGACACTTGACACTTATTAGCTGTGTGACCCTGGGCAAGTCACCTAACCCCAATTGCCTCACCAAAAAAGAAAATATATATATATATATATATATATATATATATATATATATATATATATATATATATATATATCACTCATTCCTCTTAAAAATACTAGAAAATGTAGGAATAAATGGAGCTTTCCTTAAAATAATAAGTATTATCTATTGAAAACCATCATCATGCAGAAACTCTAATGGGGATAAGATAGAAGCCTTTCCAGTAAGATCAGGGGTAAAGTTTTCCATTGTCACTTCTATTCAATATTTTTCTATGAATACTAGCTACTATGATAGCACAAAATTATTGAAGGAATTAGGAGAGGTAATGAGGAAACAAATCTATTGCTTTTTATAGATGATATGATGACATACTTAGAGAATTCTAGAATCAATTAAAAAACTATTTGAAATAACTAGTAATTTTGGCAAAGTTCCAGAATCCAAACCCCACCCCCACATAAATGATCAGCATTTCTATGTTACCAAAAAATCCAGCCATAAGAACTAGAAAGAAAAATTTCATTTAAAACAACTGTAGACAACATAAAATACTTGGGAGTCTTTCTGTCAAGACAAACCCAGGAACCATGTGAACACAAATACAAAATATTTTTCACATAAATAAAATCATATCTAAACAAATGGAAAAATATTAATTGTTCATGGGTAGGCCAAGCCAATATAATACAAATGACAATTATACCTAAATTATTCTGATTCAGTTCCATACCCATCAAATACCCAAAAATGTTTATAGAGCTGGAAACCGATCATAACAAAATTCATCTTGAAGAACAAAAAGTCAAGAATGTCAAATGAATCAATGAAAAAAAATGTAAAGGAAAGTGGCTTAGATGTATGAGACCTCAATCTGTTACAAAATGGTAATCATTACTGTTTGACTCTGGGCAAGTCACTTAACCCTCATTGCCCCATGGAGGGAAAAATGGCAATCACTAAAACAATCTGGTATTGACTAAGAAATAGAGTGGTGGAACAATGGTATAGATTAGGTACTCTATACATAGTAGAAAATGACCATAGTAATCTAATGTTTGAAAAACCCTAAAAACAAAGAGTTGGGGACAAGAAATCACTATTTGACAAAATTTGCTAGGAATACTAGAAAGCATTTTGGCAGAAACTATGTATATATCAATAGTTCACACTGTATACTGAGAGAAGGTCAAAATGAGTACATGACTCAGACATGAAAGGTGATATCATAAACAAATTGGGGAACATGAAATATTTTACCTCTCAGATTTATGTTTAAGGAAAGTATTTATGACCAAACAAGAAATAGAGAGCGTTATGGGATGGAAACTAGATAATTTTGATTAGATTAAATTAAAAAGTGTTTTGCACAAGCAAAATCAACAAAGCCCAGATTTTTAGGGAAGCAGAAAACTAGGAGGAAATTTACAAGTTTCTCTAATAAAGGCCTCATTTCTCAAATATATAGAAACTGAGTCAAATTTATGAGAATAAAAATCATTCTCCAGTTGATAAATGGTCAAAGGATATGAACAGGCAGTTTTCAGATGAAGTCAAAGTTATCTATAGACTTGTTTTAAAAGACTCCAAGTCACCTTTGGTTAGAGACATGTAAATTAAAACAATGCTGAGACATCACTTCACACCTATCAGATTGGTGGATATGACAGAAAAATAAAATTATAAATATTGGAGGGATTGTGGAAAAAAAGAAACACCATTTAGTAGAATTATGAACTAACCATTCTGGAGAACAATTTGGAACTATGCCCAAACTACTAAAAGGTTTTGCATACTCTTTGATCTATCAATACCACTACTAGGTCTGTACACCAGAGAAAAAGGAAAAGTATCTTTCTATAGAATCCACTTAGAGATAAACTAATTTCTGTTATATTTGATGATTCTAGTAGCATTCGCCTATTATAAGCCTTTGATGTTGCTCTGTGAAATAGTTTGTTTGTTCCAGAATTATTCCTGTAAGCTTTAACATGTTTATTATATGCTCTGAGAGCATTTATCAATCTTCTACTTTTTTGATGCTGAAATGTTCATTTTTCTACAGCTGCCTTGGGATTATGGGAACTATGCTTCACTGACATTTAATGGGTTTTGCTTGGATCTTTCTTAAACCTTTAGTTATCCATACTATTCATCAAAAAACTAGAGTTAGAGAGCAGGTAGGTGGCACAGTGGATAGAGCACTGGCCCTGGATTCAGGAGGGCATGAATTCAAATCTGGTCTCAGACACTTGACACTTACAAGCTGTGTGACCCCGGGTCAGTCACAACCCTCATTGCCTGAGAAATACAATAAAATAAAATAAATAAATTGCTGCCTTTGATTCCCTGTTTCAGTCTTTCCCTTTGGAAAAAAAATGGAGTTAAGATTGATACTGAGTAGATTTTGTTGGTTCTTGTTGCTGTTGTTGTTATTCCCTCCTTCAGATACCTTACCATTGTTACTCTGAAATAGAGGTAGAGAGGAAACAATGCTGGACTTGAAATCAGGTCACCTTTTCAGGAATGCAAATAATTTCTTGAATATTTATTAGCCATGTGTCAATGAACAAAATTTTTTTCTATCCTGAGCCTCAACTTCTTCATCTGTAAAGTGTAATAATATTTATACTACAAATCTCATAGGGCAGTTGTCTGATACATGTGTGAGTTTCTATTATTATTATTACTATGATAACATCAAATCACTAAATGATACAAAGCTTTTGAATTTCTTCATATTCAAGTTTTTCCATTGTCCTACCCATTCAATTACAATTCATGTTTTAACAAAATGAGAAAACTAATCAGCCAATGCCACACTGACAGAAAGAGTTGGGAAAATACAAGGGTTATGTGTTTCCCTAATATTTTCTGCAAAAGCAATTAAAATCTTGAGTGTATGTTAAAGAGATTTGTTGATTTGAGCTTTATCTAAGATATCATACACCAAGGGAAGGAACAATAGCTCTCTTGGAAGCATAGAGATCATTTTCATGTTAAACTCTAATTTGTACCAAGTTTGTGTCAAGAGGAAGAGCAGGGAATAATGTGCATTATTAATATCAAATAATCAGATTAAGTTGTATAGAAGCAACCTACTTTTGGTGTTTTCCATGTGCTAGATGCTACACAGAACCCAGTTGAAGACCCTGACCTTGAAGGAATATATTTTAATACCAACCATATTAATCAGGACACAGAGAAAACCATGGGATTTAACATTAGAAAGGACTTTGGATGGACAGTGAACCCGAGTTAAAATTCCATTCTGGGCTCTTTCTAACATATATAGCCTTGTAAAAGCCACCTACATTTTTAAAAGCCACCTAGAATTTTTAAAATTTATCCCTGTTGGTAATTATTATTATAATTATGATTGTTAATAATATAGAGACATGACAATTTTGTCTGCTTATTTTTTATTCTGATACATTGCTAATTCTCCAGGAAGAGTTTACAAGAAAGAAAATAAAATAAAACGAATAAAAAGTAGAAATATATGTGATTTCTACAATAAAAAAATAACTGACCTAGAACACAAGATGAAGAAAAAATATTTTGAGAGTTAGTGGACTCTCTGAAAACCATGACCAAATAGAAAACTTGAATACTATACTTCAAGATATCATAAAATAAATTTTACCATAACTCTTACAATCAGGAAAAAGTAAAAATGTAAAGAAAATACCTATTATCTCCTGAAAATCAAAATTGAACATAGCCAGAAATTTCAGAGCCTTCAAACCCAACTTTCCAATTCAAAGATAAAATACTACAAATCAAATAGAAAGTAAGAGACTAGGTACCAAGAAATCAGTTAAGATCATGTGAGAATATGCTGCTCCAATGATAAAAGAAACTAATTATTTGGATAATACATAATTAAAAGTAGAACATAATAAAAAATTTATCCAACAAATGTTATCTTAATCCTATAAGGAAACAGTTCATAGAATAGAGGGGGGAGGGGAAAGCCAAGGTGGCAGAATAACAGGAATTCAATTGAACTCTCCCAAATTCTCCTCCAAACAGGAGGAATTCAAATTGAATTCTGGAGCATTAGGAACCATAAAAGGCAGGGATGCAACAATGAGGACGTCACCAGGAAGGGTCTGTCTTACCAGGGTGGTGGTTGGCCCTAGGAATACAGCACAGGCATCACAGATCATACCTTGAGGGCTGCTGCATAAGCAGGGTAGATGCTTTGGGAGCACTGCACATAGGTAATAGGAGAGTCAAATAAATAATCAGAAGGTGATTGCAGGGGATCTTTTGCTAGCACTGGTCACAGAGCCCTGTTGCATTGAACATACATAGTTCCAAGTCACTGTTCTGGGGGAAAAAAGTAACAGTAGTACACTGGCACTTATGGCCACCTGGGAGAACAGGATCTCTTATTATGAATCCAGGGCAGAGAGGAGTGTTGTATGTTCACTCACTGGAGAATGAGGACCTGGTCTGAGGTCCAGAGTAGAGAGGAACACTCTTGCTTATGACCACAGGAGAAAAGTGTTCTGAGTTGCATTTATGAGGCCTGAGAGAGTGAGAGAACTAGCTACCTCAGGGGAGCAAGGGTCCCAGTCAAGGTTCTGGAGCATAGAGGAGTTCTTGTGAAAGTTCACACTAGAGCACAGGAAGGAGAGCAGTGATGATACCTCTACTTAGTTCATACCTTAGAATAAATAAAAACTTTTGGATCCCCAGCTATGAAAATAGCAGCTCAAAAAATCCTGAAGCTTGGGACAAGGCCCCCTCCACCACAGGAACAGAACTGAACATTAACATGAAGCTAAAAATAAAGAAATTGGGCTTCAAAAAGGAGCAGACAACAAAAGGGGACCTGACCACAGAAAATTACTACAGAAAAAGGAAGATCAAGTCATCAACCTAGAAGAAGATAATGAAAGCAAAGCAACTATGTGAAAAGCCTCAAGGCAAAATGTGACTTGGACAAACCCAAAAAGAATCATTGGAAAAGCTGAAAAAGGATTTTTAAAATCAAATAAGAGAGGGGCAGCTAGATGGTGCAGTGGATTGAACAGCAGTCCTGGATTCAGGAGGACCTGAGTTCAAATCTGACCTCAGACACTTAACACTTACTGGCTGTGTGACCCTGGGCAAGTCACTTAACCTCAAATGCCTCACCAAAAAAAAAAAAAAACAAACCCCAAAACAAAAAATCAAATAAGAGAAGTAGAGGAAAAATTGGGAAAAGAAATAAGATAGATACAAGAAAATTATGAAAAGAGTGGACAGTTTGGTAGAAGAAGCACAAACATTCATTGATAAAAAGAATGCCATAAAAAGCAAAATTGGCCAAATGAAAATAGAGGTACAAAAGCTCACTGAAGAAAATAATTCCTTAAAAAATTAAATTGGGGGGCAGCTAGGTGGCGCAGGGGATAAAGCACTGGCCCTGGATCCAAGAGTACCTGAGTTCAAATTCAGCCTCGGGCACTTAACATTTACTAGTTATGTGACCCTGGACAAGTCACTTAACCCCCATTGCCCTGCAAAAAAGTAATTAAATTGAACTGGTGGAAGCTAATAACTCCATGAGACATCAGGAAACAGTGAAACAAAAAATGAAAAAATAGAAGAAAATGTCAAATATTTCATTGGAAAAATAAGTAATCTGGAAAATAAACTTGAGAAGAAATGATTTAAGAATTATTTGACCACATGAATGCCATTATTTTAAAAAGAGCCTAGATATCATGATTAAATTATCAAAGAAATCGGCAGTGATATCTATAAACCAGAAGGTAAAAGAGAAATTTAAAGAATCCATCAATCATTTCCTGAAAGAGATCCCAAAATGAAAACTCTCTGGAATACTATAGCTAAATAGCATGACTTCTATGTAAAGGAGAAGTTATTGTAAGCAGCCAGAAAGAAACAATTGAAATATCATGGAGCCACAGTCAGGATAACACAAGATCTAGTAGTTTCTACATTAAAGGTTGGGAAGGCTTAGAATATGATATCCCAGAAGGCAAAGAAGTTAAGATTACAACTAAGAATAACCTACCCAACAAAAATGAGCATAATCCTTCCAGAGAAAAATGGATAATTAATGAAACAGAGGACTCTCTTGAGGAAAAGACCAGAGCTTAATAGAAAATTTGACTTTCAAATTGAAAAGAGAAGGGACACAATATAAAAAGCAAATAACATAGTAGCATAGTATTCAATTAACTCAAAAATTCTAGTTACTTGGTAAAATGACTCACTATTTGATGAAATCAATTGGGACAACTAGATAGCACTGTGGCAAAAAAAAAAAAAAGTATGCTTAGACCAAGACCTCACACTATATGCCAAAATAAGCCCCAAATGGATACATGACATATATAAAAGGTCATATCATAAACATATTAAGGAAATAAGGAAAACTTATATTTGAGAATAATGGATAGGGTAGGAGTTTATAAAAAGGCATAGAGACTATGACACAAGATAAAATGGACAATTTTTATTATGTATAATTAAAAAGATTTTGCATTAAAAAAGCAATGCTCCTAATAGAGGGAATTAGAGAAAAATCTTTCTCCAACTTTCTTTGATAAAGGTTTAAAACCAAGACATATATGGAATTGTTTCAAATTTATAAATTTATAGCCTGAAAGGTAAATATCCAAATGATATGAAGAGAAGTTTTCAAAGGAATAAATCCAAGCTATCAACAACTATATAGAAACAAATGCTTTAAATCACTGATAATTAGAGTAATTAAAGCAACTCTGAGGTCCTACTTTATAATCATCAGATGGGCAAAGATGACAAAAGAGGAAAATGACAAATGGAGAGGCTGTAGGGAAAAAGAAAAGGTAAACCAATACATGGTTGATAGAGCTGAGAATTGTCCTAGCTACTCTGAAAAGATATTTGGAACTATACATAAAGAAGAGAGCCCACACAGAGGATATGGAAGAAGGAGGACGCAAAGGATCTGTGGAAGGAAATTATGGAGTAAATGGTGTTATGACATTGGGATTAGTGACCCAAAGCCCTGAACATGAAATTGATCTTCTTCCTTCCCTTTTGGTATTTTTAAATAAATACTCCTTGGGAGGCCCAAGACATGTAATGGCAGGAGCTACATTAAAGGAGCTACCACACAGAAACAAGAGCAAAAACATAAACTGTGCATACATTTTGACCTACCTGCAAAACTAATAGGCCCATACCTGAAATAAATGAAAGAAAGACGAAAAGAACCTATATGGCCAAAAATATTTGTATCAGCTCTTTTCATAGTAGACAGAAATTGGAAACCAAGGCTGTACCCTCCTATTTGGGAATGGCTAAACTAATGGTTCACTGGATAGAGCACTGGGCCTATAATTAGGAAGACCTGAGTTCAAACCCAGCCTTAGACACTTCCTAGCCACATGACCTTCAGCAAGTCACTTACACTCTCTTTGTCTTAATCCACTGGAGCTGAAAATGGCTAACCACTTCAATATATTACCATGAAAAACTATGAATAGTATTGGCATGCTTTGGTCCACTAGATTGCAAAGAGTCAGACACAACTGAACAGTAACAACAAACAAATTGTCATATATGATTGCAATGGAATATTAATGTGCCACAAGAAATGATAAAATGGACAAGTTTCAGAGGATACTGGGAAAGCTTCTATAAATTGACATTAAGTGAAGTATGCCAAAATAGAACATTTTATTTAATGATAACATTATAGAGAAAAGCATCTTTGAAACACTTTAGAACCCTGATCAATGCAATGATAAACCACAAGTCCAAAAGAATAAAGATAAAATATGATATTCATCTTTTGTCAGAGAGAAGATGAATTTATAATGCAGAAAGAATCATGAATGTATTTCTATGGTCAATGTAGGAATTGGTTTTGAAGGATTATGCATAGATGTATTCAGGTCTATTTGTTTTTTGTTGATTAGTGGAAAAGAATGGTAGGAAGTACCTATTCAATAAAAGAAAAAAAATTAAGATATGAAAGATAGCTCTCTAAAAAGAAAGAAAGGAAAGAAAATTTAGGTGATAGAAAAATTAAAATTATAGATAAAAATATATTTAATAAAAGTATTTTATTTTCCAGTTATATGTAGATATGATTTTCAACATTTGTTTATATAAGATTTCCAATTTCAAGTTTTTCTCCCTCCCTCCCCTCCCTCCCCCTTCCCCTAGACTGCAGGTAATCTGATATAGGTTTATATATATATATATATATATATATATATATATATATATGTGTGTGTGTGTGTGTGTGTGTGTGTGTATGTGTGTGTGTGTGTGTGTGTGTATAAAATGGAATTAAACCTATTTCTGCATTAGTCATGTTATAAGAAAAGAATCAGAGCAATAAGGAAAAACCTCAAAAAAAGAAAAACAACAGCACCAAAACCAAAAGAAATCATGGTTCAATCAGCATCCATATTAAACAGTTCTTTATTTTTCTGGATTTGGAGAGCCTTTTCCATCATGACTCCTTTGGAACTTTCATGTGCTATTGTATTGGTGAGAAGAATCTAGTCTACCACAGTTGATCAACACATAATGTCGATGATACTGAAAGTGTAGAGAACTTTGAAGAATCTCTTTTGAACCTGGAGAACCTGGATAGAGCATTTTAAATGCCAACATAAGAGAAGAGAAACCTAGAAATGTCAATAAATTTAAGCAATTGGAAGAAGTTCCATGATAAAGTACTTATATTCTAACAGGAGGAGAAGAGATAAATATTCCACAATATTAGTAAAGGAAGACAGGATTTTAAAGTGTTGTTTTGGTTTGGTTTGGTTTGGGTTGGGTTTTTGGTGGTATTAGTGTTTTGTTTTGTTTTTAGCAAGTAAAAGGGAAGGAGAAGGGAATACACCAGGGAGGAAATGAAGATGAAGGAGATAACTTAGTGTTAGTGTCATAACTGAAGTAATTAATGGAGGAGTATGCACAATACGGAGGTGGACTGGGGGAATCAAACATCTTATCAACCTACTTATCAGAATCAAGCAAAGGAAAAGTGAATACATAAGCACACTAACAGATCAGAGAGAATAAATATGTTAAAGCAAATCTAGAAATGGTTTGAAACAGAATAAAGGACAAGGCAAAGGGAAATTAAGAAGTATAGGAGAATAGGAGAATAGGCATAAGCAAAACCAATTTCTACTATAGAAGGCTGGTCAGAAACAAGGATCTAAGTCTGTACTGAGTAAAGAAAAGCAAGGCAGAGGATTAGACTACTTCAGATGTATTTTGCCCATGTTTGTCTACTTCTCTTTCCCCCACCTTTTTCTTTGTAGAGGTGGGAGGAGTAAGAGAAATTAAAATTATAGTAGGATTAGATTGAAGCAAAAAAAAAAAACAAACAAATTGACAATCATAACCAGGAATATGAATAGAATGAGTGAATTCACAAATGATTAGAAAAGATTAGAAAGCAGAATTCAACAATCTTATTTACACATGAAATATATAGATTCAAAGTTAGAATGAGGGGATATACCAGTTATTGAGAGACCTAAGCCTCAGGTGAGTCCAATCATAATTTCAGATACGGAAACGGTAAACATAGACATGGTTCAAAGAGAAAAAGAAAACTGCAACATGCTTAAAGGAATAAATGATAAATATCAGTACTCGATATGTATGTACCAAATATGGGATATATGTATGTGTGTATCTATGTACATACACACTCACATACACATACTCCAGGCATACACTTGATCTCCATTAAGAAGGGCAGTGAGGTGGCATAGCAGATAGGACATTGGTCCTTGATTCAGAAAGACTTAAGTGCAAATCTGGCCTCAGATAATTACTAGCTGTATGACTCTGGGCAAGTCACTTGATCTTTGCTTGGCTAGATTTCCTCATCTTTAAATGGGGATGATACTAGCACCTAATCCCATAGATATTGTGAGGATCAAAAGAATATAATTGTAATGTGCTTAACACAGTGACTGGCACATGGTAAGCACTTTATAAATGTTAGTTATTATCATTATCCTTATTATTATCTTCACAGTGGTGAACAGCTTTGGTGAGCATATATCTCCTGACTTCAGGCCTCTCCTGGTGTTTATGATCAAAAAGTCATTGGAGAGGGTTATCTCTGTTGATATGGTTTTTTTCAAGGAATCTTGAATGGTTTTAATACATGGCTGGGGGGATACTAGTTACAAAAAGAGTCAATAAGATATAATCTTGATCTACTTTTAAAAAAAATAAATGAACAATTAGAACAGTGGGATCTTATATTCTCTACATGTTGCTATTAATTGTGAAATGGTAAAGAGTTGGCCTTTCATTAAATATCACTTGCAAAATCCTCCTTGTCCCTTAGGAACACTTCATTGTCTCTAATAACTTAGAACAGGGAGAGGTACTTGTTAAGCCTTTCCCTTTCTCTTGTAGGAAGAAGACCAGTCTGTTCATTCTGCTTTGAGCTTAGACAGTGATTGCCTGGCAGGAACAAAAATAAAAACACAGCATATTTTGGGGTTTTTACTTTTTTTTTCTTTGGCAGGGCAGTGAGGGTTAAGTGACTTGCCCAGGGTCTCACAGCTGATGAGTGTTAGTGTTTGAGGCAGGATTTGAACTCGGGTCCTCCTGAATCCGGGGCCTGTGCTTTATCCACTGAGCTTCCTAGCTGCCCCCAAACACTGCATATTTCATGGTGGTTATTGTAAAATTCTCCTGGTCTTCCAAATTACTGGCAGGGAGAACTTCAGTCTGTACTAATAGCTCCCTTGCAGAATGATTGTCATAAACTGCTTGTATGTTTTTCCATCTCCAAAGTTGTTAGCCTCCTCACCTCTTTAGCAACTAGCAGGATTAACATCCTTTTTAGTCTTCTTTTGTGCCTATTTTGCACCTCTTAATGCTTTGACAACCATACCCTGGCCTTTCTCTCTTCCTTACTTCACTTGCCTTACCAATTGGTTTAATTATTTCATCTTACTTGCTACCTCCTTTCTGCATTCAACGAGTCAATTAAAAAGCATTTATTAAGTACCTGTTTGGTTCCAGACACTTCTTTAGAGTCTAGGGGTATAAAAACCAAAAATTAAATAGTCCCTATTACCAAGGGGTTTATAACTTATCAGGCGATCTATATCCACAAATAAATATATACAATTAAACACATGATAAAATCAGAAGATATTTACACCTAGTAGTATCAAGGAAACCCTCAAGGAGGAGGCAGCATTGTGGGAGTTGGAGAGAAAAATAAAGGAATAAGCACCTACTATGTGCCAAATGCTATGATAATCATCTTTACCAACAGAGCCCTCACAACTCATGAGGTAGGGTACTATTATTAGCTCCATTTTACTGATGAGGAAATTGAGAAAGTGAGTGATTTTCCTAGGGTCACCCAGCTAGTAAGTGTCTGAGTTCAAATTTGAACTTGGATCTCTCTGACTCCAAGTCTAACACTCTACTGCACAACTGCCTTCTTTCAGATTACATCCTTCTTTTTTACCTCATCTTTTTCCCTTCCTCCCCAGGTCATTCTCCAAAAATCCTTTCCACAAGAATGATTTGAGAATCTTTATCAAGAATGTTGATAAAAATCTAAGTAAACCGCTATACTAAAGGAATCCTCTTTCAGTTTGGGCTCTTCTTTATTACAAGTTTTTCCCTTCCTCAAACTGTAGTCCTCCTTCAATTTTCCCCAAAATTCTACCAGATTTGTATTCTACAAATTTAATGTTATGTTTTTCTAACTATAAAACACTCCAGATAACCATCACAATTTTTTGTCTTTATTATTCAACTCAAGCTTTTTTCCTTATCCTAACCCTTCTCCTTTGGAAGTAAGAAGTGTACCTCAACAAATGCAAAACAAACCTTTCCTTAGTTTCTTATTTCTACTTCTAGAGTGACAATGTTTGTGATTTATTGATGAGAGGGAAGGATTGGGCAGAGAACCATATCAATGATAGCAGACTGTTCAATCTTCTTCAACAAGTTATTTGTAGGGATAGAGCTAGAGTGTGGACTAGATTAAGTAAAATTAGTTTCTTCAGGTCTTCTTCCATTTGAGGAAGTAGGAGTATAGAAAGATTTGTTACAAGGTGTAGGTTATGATAAAAACTGAGAACTAAAATGAGTGCCTGACCACAAGGTAGTCGAACAGATGGAATCAAAAGGAACAGTAGGATCATAGGATTATATATTACTCTAGAGCAGGAAGGTATTTTAGAGTTAATATAGTCCAAACTTCTTGTTTTATAGGGAGACTGAAGTCAAGAAAGTTTAAATAACTTACTCAAGGTTTCATAGGAAGGAAATGGTAGGAACAGATCTAAATTAGTTTCTTTCAAGGTGAACTATATTCGCAGAGCCAACATGAATTTAGTTAGAATATCTGCTGTCTTCTGGAGAAGCTTTATGGAGATAAAGTGGTTCCTGCCCATTAAGTAAAAGACCTACCTTCAAGATTTATGGCTGTATCCTACCCAGCAGAGGCTTACTTACAACAGTGACCCCAGTGTATAGTGAACAGAATAGCAGGTGACCATTATGATCACAACTTAGTGGAAGACTATGGCTTGGGTCCGGTAGTTAGTCAATCAATCAACATTTATTTAGTACCTACTATATTCCAGGCACTGTGCTACATGCCAAGGACACAAAGAAAGGCAAGTACTCATTCACATTAGGGAACTCACATTCTTTTGGGGAAAATGAACAAGAACATAACTTGGTTATTTTTGGAGACCCAGAAATGCCTCCTATAGAAAGTCAGATTTTAGCTGAAACTTGAAGGCAAGGAAACTAAGGGGTGGAAATGAGGAAGCAGAACTTTCCAAGTATGAGCAACAGTCAGTGCAAAGGAAGGAAGACAGTAAGACATGGAATATTATGTACAACTAACATCAACTAAGCCAGTGTAGCTAAATAGCACATAACAGGAAGAACAATTAGAAAACTAACTCATGCAGTAGTCTAGGCAAGAGATGATGAAGGTATATATTAGAATAGAAACTGTGAGTGGAGAGAAGTACATATATATGTATATGTATATACACATATATATGTACATGTATACACATGTATGTATATATACATAAATATAGTAGAGTAAAATTCCATTTATGAGTGGTGGGAGTTCTATTATTATTATTATTTGAGGAAATGAGGGTTTAGTGGCTTGCCCAGGGTCACATAGCTAGTAAGTGTCAAGTGTTTGAAGCCAGACTTGAACTCAGGTCCTCCTGAATCCGGGGCTGGTGCTTTACCCAATGTGCCACCTAGATGCCCTTATTATTTTCATTACTATGCTATGTTAGGACATGCCTTTGCTGTGGATCATATGCCTTGTAAATTGTTCATTGGAGAAAATTTCCAACAACAATAAACCTAGAACCTCAAGTAGATTTCTCGAAGGCTCAGGGTGCGATATGTTAAGGTACTACGTCTCAAATATTCTCAAAATTCCTCTTTTATCTTTAATTCTTTCCTCACTTTCTTTTCTCCTACATCATAAGTTGTCAAGGAGTGTTGATTCTACCTATGCATAACCCTTGATTCCCTCCCCTCTGGTCCCTCTTTCTACCTCTCTAGGCACTACTATAAAGAGTCATAATCTGCTCATAGTTTTAAGGGGGGCGTATTTATTAAAAAAACAATTCTACAATACAAGGGAGAATTAGATACATTCAAGGAAGAATGAAGTAAGTAGAAAGGAAACAATTTTGGGCAGGAGAGAGCACTTTCATCTTAGAGGATTCAGAAAAGTCTTCAGAGATAATAAAACAAAGGAGGGACTTCAAAAGATGGAGATGAGGAGAATAGATATCGGAGGTAGAATGAAGAAGAACCCCCAGAGATAAGAAAGGACAGGAGAAGAATAGGAGATGGTGATTAACCCAGTTTGATTGGAATATAGAACATATGAAGAGGAGTTGGCAATTAGGCTGAACAGGCAGGTTGGGAAAAGGTCACAGATGTTCTTGAGTGCCAAAGAATAGATTTCATTTTATTCCATAAGCCACTGGAAACTACTGAACATTTTTGAATAGAAGCATAAGAGGAAAATTGTATTGTAAAGATTTTCTTCCTATATAAAAGATAGATGGGAGAAAGCAGAGACTGAAGTCAGGGTAACCACCTTAAGGGTGTTGAAATGACAAGAGAAAGGAATGAGATGATTTGAATTAAAAAGGGTGCAAAAAGTTTAGAAAGATGGTATAAATGAGAGATGTGGATGAAGGCAGAATTAACAGGATTTGACCATTGATTAGATGGTGAAGTGAAGAATGAGATAGGAGTCAAAGAGGACTGAAATAATGAACCTGGATGAATAGAAGAAGATAATACCATCGATCAAATCATTTCAATGTACTCTTTTGACAAGTTATCAGCCTGACTGTGGATTGTACATCTATGGTCTGAGCACTAGCCTAGCTAAGTTCAGAGAGAAATATCACTAAGTTGGCTTCAGGACGATTGATTGATTAGCATTAATGTGTCTATAATTCTTCTAAAAAAATTCACTTGACTATGAGAGAGGTTGAGATCTGTAGTTGCAGAAGGAGTAACAACAACAACAACAACAGAACTAATAAAACATTTTAAGGTTTGCAAAATGCTTTTCAATGCTTTTTTCCCCTCATAACAAGCCTGAGTAGGAGGTAGTATCACTCCCCATTTTATAGATGAAAAAGTTGAGGGAAAAAGAGATTTAGCAATTTGTCTAGGGTCAGACAGCTAATGGATAAAGCAGAATTTGGACTCATTTTTTCCTGACTGCAGGACCGACTCTACTCACTTTGACACCTAGCTGTCTCAATTATCTAACAAGTCAGAGATTCTTGAAGTACTGAAATATTATATGCTTCAATTGTGAATTTCTATTTGGTTTTGCATATGTGCCTAAGTGTTGTATCCCTCCTTGACAAGCTACATGAGGGCAGGGAATATGTCTTGATTGTATTTGTATTTCTTGAAGTGCATAGCAATAGGATGTGAAAAGAGCAGGCACTTAATAAGTAAAGAATTAAAATGAGGAATATAAAGTGTTATGAAACAAAATGAGGGAGAGATCATTTCTAGCTGTTCTGTGAAAGCAAACATATAAGAAGACATGTTATAGCTGATGAGCTGCTCTAAAGATTTGGCAGTAATAAAAGTCAACAGCCCGCTTAATCAGTTGGCAGATGACTAGTCATCACCAGGAAATAGGATATCCAGCCAAACATCTGCATTGGTAATAATCAACTATGTGGTCTTTAAATTCTGCTATCTTATTTAAATTATCAATGAATATTAAGGAACTAAAAAATTTAAAAATCAATAAAGTTACCAGTTATGCCTTATGGATGTCAAAAATGTAACTCAAACGTCTCCCCTACCCTTTCCATTTCTAGTTTATTTTTTATATTATCATATACAATGTTCCAGCAGAGAAAATGTTATTCTTTAGCACCACTTATGTAGTCACAGATTAATTTAGCATATCTGTCTTTTTCTTCCTAGGTCTTATCCCTAGACCAGAACAAGAGATGAAAACACAGGCTGCATCAACCTGTTTCCCACCTCATTTAATCAAGAAACATTTATTAAGGAGCTTCTGGGTGCCCCACACTATGCTCAGCACTGAGGATACAAGGACAAAAATGAAGCTGTCCTTGCCTTCAGGGAGCTCTTATTCTATTAGGGGAGACAACCTATACATATATATATATATATGTGTGTGTATGTGTGTGTGTATACATATATATATACATATATGTATATACATATACATATATATATATATGATTACATACAAAACACGGTAGTTTAAGGAGGGCAGGCACTATAAATTGGTGATGGATGTCAGAAAATAATTCATGTAGAAGATAGTGATGGAGTTGAATATTGAAGGAAAGAAGGGATATTATGAGGTAGAGGTGAGGAGGAAGTCAATTTCAGGCATGAGAGAGTGTCACTGTAGATGCACTGAGAATGAAGAAGGAGTGTAAGGTATGGAATAGCAAAACAGAAAGTTGAGGTGCATAAAGTAAGAGAAAAAGAGTAATTTATAATGAGACTGGAAAGGTAGATAACAATCAGGTTGTTGAGGGTTTTCAGTGCCAAAGAGCTGGGTTCATATTTTATCCTCGAAGCAATAGGGAGGTGCTAGAGTTTATTAACCAACAACATCAAAATTACTAGACAATTAAACTTTCTTCTGGTGTATTATCCATTCTAAAATAAATCATCAGAAGTTGGAGCTCTGTGATCCACTGTCTCTTGGATACATATTCAAGAAAAACAATATGCTTGCCACTTAACCATGTCAGGTTCAATTTAGCCAGCTTCATATTCAAGGAGTTACTAAGAACCATTATGTGTTTAGTAATCCCAAACTAGGAACATGATTCCTTGTCCCTATTGCTCTATTAAGCATGGGTTTCTGCAGCTTCTTTAGGCAATATACTAATATAATAATAGCATATTCATGGTGCTTTAATGTTTGCAGTGTGCTTTATAAAACATTATCTCATTTTCTCCTCACAACAACCCTGGTGGGTAGGTACTATTATTGTCCTTATTTTATAGATAAGGGAACTGAAACAGAGAGAGATTAAGTAATTTGCTCAAGGTCATGTTAGTAAACTAGTAAATACCTGAAAAGTGGATTTGAACTCATGTTTTCCTTACTCCAGATCCAGGGCTCTATCCACAGTATCACCTAGTTAGTTACCTCCACTGCTTGAGGTTTCTATTTGCTATATAAATATAGTGGGATAGAGTTGTTTCTCTCAAATTCTCTATTCTTTGTTATAGTCTTCATTTATTAAACTCTGAACACTGATTTCAATGCCTTCCAATTTATTTAGACTATTTTTTCTTTCCAGTTGCCTACTTGAATTATTTGTCCTTATTGTCTAATAAAAACAGTCCTCAAATTGGTCATTTTAATACAGTTCTCTTTAGTGGCATGCCTACATTGCTTTAGTACAGGAGTATATCCACAAACAGGCAGTGAAATGTGGGGGAGAAAGCATTGGCTAGGGTATCTAAATACATGGGATCTTTTCTTAAAACACTGAAGTGTTTCTCAATCCTTCCCCACAAGCACGAAGAAGCTCTTGCATTCATAGTACATATGAATGATGATTGCCTTAGGTAAGAAGGTGAATACCACACATGTCCACCAAGTTACAAGAACAATTATTTTGCTATTCACAGAACTAGATGGCATTTTAGGTGCCTTCTGTGTTCCTAGGATTCCATGATACTACCTTCTTGGTCTCAAGATAAGTAACCTTTTTTGTGGCTCACTCCCATTTCCTTTCATCATATGTCACTTGAAATATAGTTTTCTACTTCAAGTATATTTCAGGGTAAAAAGTGTCTAAAACTCAAAACATGATTTATACAATCAATTCTATTCTTAAGAAATCAAATTAGTTATGTGAATAAGTTGTTTTTTTATTTAAATGACCAGACTATAGGATTACTATACTGAAGGTTACTCTAGGTTTTCAATTCAGCTGCTGCAAAATCTATAGGCTATCTATAATAGCCATTCTTCTAAAAATATTGAAGTTTTGTCTTTCCTTAACATATTTATTTAAATAAAATCCCTGTCTCCAAAAAGCAATAAGAAAGTACATTCACCTCTGCTTACCTGATTATAAAACAGATGATGACATTAAAATGTAAAATTGTTTGCCAATTATTGAAATACATGAAGGAAATGATATATTAGGCTGGGAAAGATAATTATTCTGGCACATTAGAAAAGGTAACTTGAAGAAATTTAACATAAGGACCACTATCTATGAAATTAAATCTGCATAAACATGGAAAAGGAGTAGCAAAAAAAGTACTTTGTATCATAATAAAGGAAATTACATTTTGAAGAGTCTAATGATGAGCATGAACAAGTTTTGACACAGTTCAGATGAGCAACTATGAAGAAGTGGTGTAAAGAATATGATCAGAGAAATATACAAAGGGGAAAAAAGGTCTGATCAAAGAGTCAAACAAAACCATAACCAATAGACAGCTTGTGTGGGCCTGTCAGAATCCATGCAATGTCAAGTGAAGTAGAGGAAGGCATCAGTATATCATATCTATTCTGTGTGAAAAAATGTACATGGGGACATTAACAAGAGGCATATAGGGTGAATTAAAATGTGTCATTGTAGAGGGTGCCCACATTTATGAGATCACAAATAAGATGAAGCATCTTTATTATAGTTCTAAATAGTTTTCAAATAATTTTTGCAAAAATAAAACAAATAGCTAAAGTTTGAGGCAGTTCCTTGTCACTACTCCAATCAACAGTATAATTCTATTCTATTCAGATTCATAATTGATAGAAACAATAACACTGTTCTATACATGCCATTTGCTTAGCATTGTTTTTGTTTTCAAAGTTAACCTAATTAGACAAAAGAAATCTGTTTGCACATAAGAGGCTGATGACTAACAAAAGAAGAGAGAAGCAAAATACATAGTTAAAGCTCTTAATCTGATGCTTCTCAGAGTTGAGAATTATCATAGCACTCCAGGTAGCAGGAGCGAGAGTAAAGGTACCTAGCTAGGCGAAGTAGCATGTGTTCAGGAGACAGAAATGTTTACATAGACAAAAGTGGTGGTTTGAACAATCTGAAGAAGTATTTGGAAAGACAGGGAACAACAAATCTAACTAGAAATACAATGCACTACTCCCTGAAAGTTTGCTGTGCTCAGTACATGTTCTAGTTTACTTTTCTGCTGGATATGTGTTCAATAACAACAGTTGCTTTAAATAAGCCTTCTTCACAGATGCAGTGACCAAGATACCTCCTGATTCTCTTTGTAAAAACAAAGTTTAGGAAGGGCCAGGAGTTAACACTACTGAGAAGTATTTTTTTTAAAAAGTGGCATGGAATTACTTTCTCATTACCTTATGAATGAGCTGTCTAGTACCAATTTTTTTTGATTCCTACCCTAATGCATTCACCAACACATTTCACTGCTTCTCCATAGAAGTACGGATGCATCAAATCAACATATGCCTACAACTATAAAATATAGAGAATAGATCCAAATATTTTCATAAAGAAATATGAGACTTTTCATTATTAATAAATAGAATACTCATTAAAATAAAATGATCCATAATACCATGTGGAAAAAAGGATAACATTCTGAAACAAGAAAAATTTAACAATTTACAAATATTCTCTTGGGAAAATGTTGGAGACTACCGAGTCAAAACAGTGCACATTTGTTATTAATAGGATTTTACAAAATAAGAAATACAGTAAGAAATGCCCAGTTCTCTCTGAAAGACATCTCTTAAAACTCACTGACCTGCTATTTCCCAAATCCAGTAAACTTTTTTGAATCTTTTTCCTATTTGATTTCTTGTGTTTGAAACTGTTTATTATCCCTCCTTCTGGATAATCAACCTTTTCAAGTCTTTAGGGAGGGAGATGTTGGAGACACAATATTCACAAAGCAGAAGTCTAGATGTTCTTTCAGACTCCTGAACATGGTATAAGCATCTCTATTTAGACTTCTGCTTTGCACAACCTTTCCCTTGCCAAACTTGTTCACTCCTGTGGCTTCAACTCTAACCACAACAGAGCTCCAAAATGTCTATGAAAACTCTTTCAAGTTTCATGTTCATATTTCCAATTGCCTACAGGGCAGGTTCACCTAAATGTCCAAAAGCAAGTTTCTTTATTCCCCAAAACTTATTCCTCTTTCTGACTTCCACATGTTTGTCAATATTGCCACCATGCAACGACAGACCCATATTCAGATGTTGATTGGTATTATATTTGACTTGATCCTTACAGTTAAGTTACTTAGTCCAAGAGAGTCTACTTTTTCAACATCTCACATATTTCTTTCCTCCTCTACTCCTACTGCCATGACCCTGTCTTTATTGTCTTAATGGGTCTTCTCATGTCTATACTTTAAAAATGAGTTTTCACTTTTAATATTTATTTTATGTCTTTACAATCATTTTCATTTCTGAATATATTCAACCACTGACTCAATCCATTAAGGTAAATCTTACAATGAAAAAAATGAAAACAAAAGAAAATGAGCCACCCCAAAAAACCATATAGAAAAATTAACTGATACATCAATTTACCAACAATAAATGCAATGTTGCACACATCTATAAAGAAGGGCAAGAGGTATATTTTCTCATCTCTTCTTCAGGAACATGATCAAAAATTACAATTACCCTTCAGTTTCTATTCTATATACTATTTTTCTGGTTATTTTTATTTAACTTATTCAGCTTATATGTCTTCCCATACTTTTTTGGATACTTCATATTCAGTATTTCTTTTCTTTTCTTTTCTTTTTTTGTGGGGAAATGGGGGTTAAGTGACTTGCCCAGGGTCACACAGCTAGTAAGTGTCAAGTGTCTGAGGCCAGATTTGAACTCAGGTACTCCTGAATCCAGGGCCAGTGCTTTATCCACTGTGCCACCTAGCCGCCCCCTCAGTATTTCTTATGATGCAATACTATTCCATTAAAATAATGGACCATTCTTTTTTTCAGACATTCCCAAATAATATGCAGTGATTTTGTTTCAAAAAACTGCTATGAATCTTTTGGTGTATATGGGATCTTTTCTTCTATTCTTGGACTTCATGAAGAATAAGCCTATCAGGAAGATCTCTGGGTTCAAATAAGTGGAAATTTTATTCAGTTTCTCAGCATAATTCCAAATTACATTTGAAAATCATTGTACCACAGAGCACAAAGAGAGTAATAATGTCTAATCAGTCTGTAAAAATAGGTTGGAGCCAATTTGTGAAGGGTTTTAAAAACCAAACAGATGAATTTATATTTTATAATAGAGGCAATAGGCAGCCACATGAGTTTGTTGAGCAGGTTAAGTAACCAGGTCTGATCTGAGCTTTAGGAAAATAATTTGGACAACTTGATGACATGTATATTGGGGAGGGCAGAGTTTTGAGGCAGAAAGACCATTTAGGAGGTTATTATAATAATCTAGGAAAGAAGTGATTACAAGTTGAAATAGGATGGTATTTGTGTCAACAGTAAGAAGGGATTAAATGTAAGAGATGTTGTAGAGATAAAAATTATGAGATTTAATAACTGATTAAAGATTTGGGTACTTTTATAATTGCTTCCATATGTCCCTTCTTTTCTTAATAACTCATATCTGGGAAAGATAACTCATTTGATTATATTCTGATTATTGTAGGGTATATTTCACTTTAGTTTTCTGGTCACTTACCCATTTTGAGCTTATTATACTATATGTCAGAAGATGTTGGTTCTTGTCTTGACTGACTTACCTGACTTACTATTTCATGTAGGCTCCCTGTAGGCTGCTTCATTTCACTCTCTACTCCTCAACCAGTTTTTCAATAGTAGCCTTATAGCTGCTGGCAAAGCTTTCCCCCCTCTCTATCTCTTCCAGTTCTAGAAATACAATCATATCAAATCTTCCATTATTCCCATAAGTGAAGTTTCTACCTATTTCCCATTACCTCCAGCCATCTTGCTATCCCTGTAACTTTCCAACTTTCTGAACCAATGTATGTTTGGCCACTACTCTCATTTTTGTCACCTCTTGTTAGAATGCAAGTTACTTAAGGGCAAAGATCAATTTTACTTTTGTATTTTTATCTCCGGCTTTTATTACGATACTTGATATATAGCAAACACTTAACACTTTTTTTCATAATTCATTCTTCATTTTCCTCCTGCCATCTTCTCACCAAACAATTTATGTTCCTAGGTATACTGAATGCTGGGTTAATGAGTTAATTTATTTCTGATTTTTCCTTATTTAGTCTGCTCCACAGATCTACTTTTCTATTTTTCAACTATTATAAAATATTTTCCAGGACTGTTGCTTTATAGCATAATTTAATGTCTGGATGTGCTATTCCCATACTTACCACCTTTTTTTTTCTATTTTCCCTTGGAAGCATGATATATTAAATCTTTTCTTCCTCCTAAAGAATTGTTACTATTTTCTCTAAACTCTATTAAGTATCTCCTTATTACTTTGAATTTGCCTCCTCTGGTCTTTCTCTACTGAGACCATCCTTCATAATCTGGCTTACTGGATAAAGTCCTGGGCTTGGAATCAGGAAGATCTGAATTCAAATCTGCCCTCCACACTTATCAATTGTGCAACTCCTGGGCAAGCCACTTAACCTCTGCCCGCCTCAATTTCCTCGCCTATAAAATGAGGATAATAATAGCACCTCCTGCTCCAGATTTGTTATAAAAATGAAATAAGATAATAATTGCATAGTGCTTAGCACAGAGCCTGGTACATAACAAGCAATATATAAATACTATTATTAGTTAGTATTAATCTTTTCTGCATAGATCTGATCATATTGTATCACTCTTCTGATCCCACATCTTGAATAGTTTTCTAAAGTCTCTCATGTAAATTCCCAACCTCCTTTGCCTACCATTCAAGGTCTTCTTCAATCTGACACTGCCTTATCTTTCCTACTTTTTTTTCCTCTTACTCTTCTCTTCATATACTAAAATACAGTCAAACAACTACATGACATTTTTTTTTTTCTGCTGAACCTGATCAGCACTTTCTTACCTATGTGCTTTCATTAGACTCTTGCCTATACTGGAATATTTTCTCTCCTCCATTTCACCTCTTTAATATACCTTGATATTTTTAAGACCAAGTCAAATGCCACAGATTCAATTTGGATCTGACCCACCTTCCAAGAACTGCCCCTACCCTGAGTAAATAACTGGATTTCCAAAAGTGTGTGTGTGTGTGTGTGTGTGTGTGTGTGTGTGTGTGTGTAGGGGGGGGAGATCCATTTCCACTGAGAAGACTCTCTTTTGATGGCCTAGAATAAAAGGATGTCTTTGGCCCCATAGTCCAAGTCAATCAATTTATTCCTAGTTGATGAGATACAATCAAACTTTCAAAGAAAGCTCATCACCCTGTAAAGCCATCATATTGATCAGGTAATAAAAGTGAGATTATTATTTTTAAAGACATACTGAATGTAAGATCTTTAGTTGTCTTCAAGACTCAGTTCATAGGCCACCTACTACATGAAATGTCTCCTGTCCTTCTCCTCTCTTCCCCAGTTCCCAGGGCTGCCAAATCAAAATATTTTCTTGTGCTATACACAATACACAAGCTGTATTGCATATCCTGACAGATTTAAACATTGTGTTATTGTTTTCTCCACCTCATTATATTGTGAGTTTTTATGAGGCAATAAGTGTTTTCCTTGTACCTCCAGCACCTAAAAAAGTACTTGGCACATAGTAGGTACCTAATAAACAGTTGTTGCATAATTTATTGGTAATAAAACACAAAAAGTCCATCACAAATATATTACTATGTATTTGTGCCTCAAATTTAAATTTCCAAATGTGTACTATAATTTTCTCAACCTTGTAAATCCATCACATATAATATCTGAACAACAAAGTATCTAGCCATGAATCTGCATTTTATTTTTTCCTTTGATATTTACTCCCAGAGCACAAAGAAATGCATCAACACAAGGTTCCAAGATTCCTGGTACATGACCACCAAAGCACTTATCTCACAATAAGTCTTATGGAATATACTATAAATATTATCACCCTTATTTTACAGATGAAGAAACTGAGGTTTGGAGATTTTCCCAAGATTCATGCAGTTTCCATACAAGAGTATGGAAGACAGAATTGGATTTCAAGTCTCTCAACTCCAATGTAAGTCATTTTCTCATACGACATTTACAAAAGATGATATAAAACTATAAGCATTATTAACTACCCAAACATAATAGTTCAACTTGACACAAAGTCCTTATAGTTTAAAAGGATGCTCTGTTTGTGTCACCCATACCTGGAATATCTTCCATAATCCATGCTGTCTATCCTTATCTTTCTAATCCTCCAGAAAGTCTTTTCCGATTAAATTTACTCTCATTCAGACTGTTCTTTATCCTGTTTTATTTTTTAAGCACTTGTCTACTTAATCTATATATCATGCTGCACACATTGGCATATTGCTTTCTAACTAGACTCTAGTTCCTTCACATGTGTCAACTGTGGTATGGTACAAACAGCACTGAATTTGGAATAAGAACCAGATTTAAATTACATATCTGACTTTGGATAAAATACTTAGCTTCTCCAAGACTTGGTTTGCTCACTCACAAAATGGGAGTAATATCTATACTACTAAACTTGTAGCATTGATGTAAAAGTCAAATCACATAGGAGATATAAAACATTTGAAATCCTTAAAGGTGTTAGTATTGTTAACAGAGAGACACTATGAAATAGCAGATAGACCATTGCACTAGGAGAGAGGAACTGGGTTCAAAAGTGACTTCTGACTCATGGTAACTGTGTGACTTACTTTCAGTTCCCTCATCTATAAAATCAGAGGGGGAGGCACATTAGACACCTTCTGAGTTCCCATGCAGCTCTACATAGATGATCCTATAAAATTCATAAACTTTATTACTCAACAGACAGGAAGCTTGATATCAAGGATAAAGCACTGGATTTGGTATCAAGAAGAAATGGCTCATGGGGCAGCTAGGTGGCACAGTGGATAAAGTACAAGCCCTGGATACAGGAGGATCTGAATGCAAATCTGGCCTCAGACACTTGACACTCACTAGCTGTGTGACCCTGGTCAAGTCACTTAACCCTCATTGCCCTGCAAAAAAATTTTTTTTTAATTAATTTAAAAAAGAAGAAATGGCTCAAATCCTGTTTCAGACATTAATTAACTGTGTGACCTAGGGCATGTTGCTTAAGCTCTCAGCCTGTTTTCCCAATAAATGGGAATACCCACAAGGTGCAAGCCACTTAAACCATGTATTAGTTTCATCTGTAAAGTACAAATGATTAAAAACTTCTACCTCCCATAGTTTTTGTGAGGATAAAATGAGTTAATATTTTCAAAGTGCTTCATAAACCTTAAAGCGCTATATAAATATAATTTTATTACTTATCATACAGAGTTATTGTGAGAATCACATAGATTAATGGGTTTAAAGCTTTTTTGATATTTAAAGAAGGCAGCTTGGTGGCACAGTAGATAGAATATCAAACCTGGAGTCAGGATGACCTGAGTTCAAATCACACCTCTGACAATTACTGGCTGTGTGACCCTGTGCAAGTCACTTAACCCTGTTTGCCTCAGTTTCCTCATCTTTAAAATGAGCTGGAGAAGGAAATCTTGGCGACTTTGCCAAAAGAAAAAATAGGGTCACCAAGCGTCAGACACAACTAACCAACTTAAAAATCGTTAAAGATGTTCAAATCATTATCATCTAGAGAAACATCAAAGTCTGTTAGAGAGCTGGCTTCAAACCCAAAAATACCTTGGTTCAAGTCTTACATCTGACACATACTGGCTATGTGATCCTTGGCAAGTCATACAGGGCTTTGGCTCTGTCTCAGTGAAGGTGATAGCTCATTTTGGTAGAAGGCATTTTCTCACTGGGAAGTTCCCTATATCAATGAAATAGCAGATCTGGTAACTATCAAATCATCATCATCATCATCTGAAGAAACTGGATTAAAAGATCCTCAAGGACAAGTACTTTACTTTCTACTTTTATATCTATCTTCTCTTTACCATAATGTTATCTCCACAGAAAAGCATCCCTATATATGCTTATTAACTCGTTTAAACATCACACACACACAAACACACACACTTTTCTTGAGCTGAGGTTTTTGCCTCTAAAACACACCAAAGGAACCCCCTCCCTCCCAGCAGAAAAAAAAAAAGAAAAAAGAAATCTGTCAAAGACACCAAAAGCTCACAAGCCAACACAGTTCCTTTTTGTGAACGAGAAGAGTATTTGAGACCTAATACACAAAGTTCCAGGTGTAATTCTGTTAAGCAGTTTTACATTTTGCTACCAGGACTTTTTCTCCCTCTATGTTAAGCTTTAATATCCTTTCAAATGCATTAATATGTCCCTGGAACAGACACTTACAGATTCCTGCATGCTTTGAATATTTCCATTTTAATAGCGGCTTCAGATCCTCTCTCATAGCTTTATGTTTCTCTTCCTACCATAGAAGTTGGCAAAAGACAGAGGAAAATGGTTCATCATCCATAAAAGTCATCAGGGGTACAGTTGTTTGCTTTAGAATATGGCCCATCGAAAAATTAAAGAGGAACAGCATTTATATTTTATTTCCTCCACCCTTCATGCACAACTGCATAATTTCACAGGAATTTTCTAAGGCCCTTTAAGGACTCCTTAAATCTTTTCATTTTCAAAAATGAATCCAGTTCTAAGCTGAAAGATCTAAGGTCTCTATCTTGAAATTCAGAGAGCTAAAGTAAAGGTGAAGAATCACTTAGGCACCTTGTGAATAGATCTATATTTGGGGGTAGGCAGAGGCTATTAATAAAAGTTTTGATGACAAGCAATGTAGCCAGACCTAGGTAATCAAGAACATTCTGATTTCAAGTTCTGTCTTTGACACATACTTCTTATATGACCCTGAGCAAGCTCCTTCAATCAATCAATCAGTCAATCAATTCATAAGCATACATTAAGCACTTACCAGGAACTTGGACTATAAGAGCAAAAAAAAAAAAATGAAAGAACAAATGTTCTCAAACACTTAAATTTTTTGTAACAATCCCTCCCTCCTGGCAATTCTTTAAGATTATAATTACTGAGTAGGGGCCAATCCACATTAGTAGAGGAAATTTCTTTCCAGGGAGTTCCCTGCACCAGTACTGATATATTTCTCTTTTTAACTCTAGCAATTCTGTGGTAGAAAAAACTTTGGTGTAAATATAGCACTGAATCAGAAAGAAGCATAATGGTAAAAAAGGGGAGGAATCCCTCACACTATGGATAGTTCTCCATTCACATCTTGAATCAATCAACATTTATTAAGTGTCTACTATGTGCCAGACACTGTGCTAAGCTCTGAGAATACCAAAAGAGGCAAAAGAGTGTCCCTGACCTCAAGGACCATTCAATCTAATAGAAGACGCAACACACAAATATATGCAAAGTAAGCTATATACAATATAAACAGGATATGATTAACAAAGGGAGATACTAGAATTTAGAAGAATTGAGGACGGTTTCTGCAGAAGGGATTTTAGTCGGGTCCTAAAGAAATCCAAGGAGGTCAGTAGTCAGAGCAGAGGAAGGAGAACACTCCAGACACAGGGGAGAGCCAGAGAAAAATCCCAGAGCAGAGAAATTGAGTGTTTTGTTCATGGAATAGTCAGGAGGCCTGGGTCAAGATATGTTTTTCATGTTCTTTGCCTTTAACACAACAATTAACAATTTGCTGCTTAAAAGAAGCTGGGTATCAAAATTTTTTGGCTGTGATAAACTATGAAGCAAAACCAAATGGTATCAAAGAAGAGAGAAAGTGCTAAGAATCAAACCAATATTAGATCATTAATAAACTTTAATACTACTACTGAAACTTTAGACTCGATTTTTTTTTTGCAAGGCAATGAGGGGTAAGTGACTTGCCCAAGGTCACACAGCTAGAAAGTGTCAAGTGTCGGAGGCCAGATTTGAACTCAGGTACTCCTGAATCCAGGGCCAGTGCTTTATCCACTGTGCCACCTAGCTGCCCCCCTACTGAAACTTTAAATGTGGGACTCTTATGCAAGCCAATTCATATTAACCTTGATACACTTGTTATGAATGAATTCTAAAACGTGATATTTCAACTAAATGAAATAATGGCTTAGAGATTCTTCTTGGAAAAGATAAGAAAGAAACAGGCAAAGCAGGTTCTGTCATATGCCAAAGGAAATAGGAAATACTATTTTATGGATTATTTGGTTATCATATGGCAAATAAATACAAAGGATAAGTTTTTGCAAGAAAGAAAGACCTCTAATAGTTACAGCAACAACCACCATTGCTCCTGGTTGAGCCCTTTGGGGCCAAATAAAACAAGTCTAATCCCTCATTCACATAACAGTCCTCTTTTTTTTTTTTTTTTGATGAGGCAATTGGGGTTAAGCGACTTGCCCAAGGTCACATAGGTCGTAAGTGTTAAGTGTCTGAGGCCGAATTTGAACTCAGGTCCTCCTGAATCCAGGGCCGGTGCTCTATCCACTGTGCCACCTAGCTGCCCCAACAGTCTTTCTCTTACAAGAAGCCAGATATGATATTCTCTATGTACCCCTACACCTCGAAATTTTTTTTTCATATCCTTCAATTGATCCTCATAGGCCATCAGCCAAAAGCTCCTACCATTCTCATTGCCCTCCTCTGGACACTCTCAATCATATCAATGTTATTCTTGAACTGGTGCCAAGAAATGGACACGATATTTCTGATGAGAGCCAATGAGGGAAAAGTATGGTGTGGCTATCAAGTGCCTGTTTTTGGAAAGTGCATCATTATTATCATATCCCAACATTACATTAGTTTTGTTGGCTCCCACATAGTATTGATTCCTATTGAACTTGCAGTCCCCAAAATAGGTTTTTCCCCCCAGAAAACGTTTATCAATATATCTCTCACAGTATAATTATTACCATCCCTTAGGATATATATTCTGTCACCCACAGTAGACTTTCTAATTAATTAATTAATTAATTAGGAATTTTCCCCAAGTTACCTGTATTAACAAATTTTCACATTGATTTTTAAAACTTTGTGTTCCAAATTCCCTTCTTCCGTCCCTACCCCCTTCCAACTTAAGAACTCAAGTAATTCAATATAAGTTATATATGCACAGTCAAGCAAACCATTTCCACATGTCACGTTATGAAAGAAAAAAGACAAAATAACTTTAGAAAGTGGAACTAAAAAAAATGTACTTCAATCTGTATTCATATACCATCAGCTGTTTCTCTATAGATGGATTGCATTTTTCAAAAGTCCTTCTGATAGCATCCTACTCATCATTTCCCACAGCACAATAGTGTTGCATCCCAATCTCATCCCACAATTTGTTCAGCAATTGATGGGCATCACCCCAATTTTGAATGCAACTTTTTTTAAAGTCTCTTTTAGGATACCAACCTAGTAGTGTTATTCCTAGGTCAAAGAGTATGACATGGTTTTACAGCCCTTTGGTCATAGTTTTGAATTGCTCTACAGAATGTTTGAATCATTTTACAACTTTATCAAGAGTGTATTACTGTCTCATTTCACCCATATCCACCACAACATTTGTCATTTTCCTTGGCTGACCTATTATCCAATTCAATAGGCATGAGCTACTACCCAGAATTGTTTTGACTCGAGTCTCTCCAATCAATATGAGTTAGATATTTTTTTTTCATATGGCTATAGGTGGCTTTGATTATTTCATCTGAAAACTTCATGTCTTTTGATCATCTATCAGTTGAGGAATGGCTCTCATTTTAAGAAATTTTACTAAGTTCTCTGTATTTGAGAACTGAGGACTATCAGGCAAACTTACTTCATTTTTTTTCCACATTTACTACTGCTAACTGTATTACCCTCCATCCTACTCCCTCCTCTTGATATTAACTCTATTTTGAATTTTCTTTCATCCTATCCTTTCTCAAAAGTGTTTTGCTTATGACTGCCTCCTCCCTGAATCTGCCCTCCTTTCCTTCACCTTTCCCCATGTATCCCATCCCCCTCCCCCTTTCTTCTGGGGCAAGATATATTACTATGCCAATTGAGTGTGTTTGTTATTCCCTCTTTGAGCCAATTCTGATGAGAGTAAGGCTCACTCACTCCCCTACAACTCCCCCATCTTCCCCTCCACTAAATAAGCTTTTCTTTGATTCTTTTATGTGAGATATTTTACCCTATTCCATCTCTCGCTTTCCCTTTCACCCAGCGTATTCCACTATTCACTTAATTTTACTTTTTTAAAGATATCAAAATGAGGTATTTTGGTGGTTCAGGGGACAAAGCACCAGTCCTGGACCCAGGAGGACCTGAGCCCAAATCGAGCTTCAGACACCTGACACTCACCAGCTACACAACCCTGGGCAAGCCATCCAACACTGACTACCCCACAAAAATAAATAAAGAAACAAATAAATAAATATAAGCAAGGAAACAAACAAATAAGTGAATGAATAATTGAATGAATGAATAAATGAATGAATGAATAAATAAATGAGCAAAACCCAAACACAAACAAATAAATAAATAAATAAATAAAATGCTTTAAATATGTCATCTCGTCTATTCACACTTTTGCCCTCAGCTTTTCTATTCAGTTTGGCCCTTTTCATCACAAATGCCTGAAAATCCTCTTTTTCTCTGAATTCCCATCCCCCCCAAAAGATTATACTCAATTTTGGGGGGTAGGTGATTCTTGGCTGTAATCCCAGTTCCTTTACCCTCCAGAATATCATATTCCATGCCCTCTGGTCCTTTAATGTAGAAGCTGCTAGATCCTGTGTTATCCTGACAGTGGCTCACAAATGAAGAAAAACAGCAACATATAACAGCCATTTCTTCCATTACTTAACTTTTCATAATCTTTTTCTTGGTCAAATCTTCCCAGTCTCTCTTCTCTCTACTCAAGAACAGTTTCTTTGTATTATCCACCATCTATGATATTGGTTTACTGAACAGGAAATGAAATTCATTTCTCTGAAATGTTAATTCACCTTTTTTATCTATTATCCTAATGATTTTTCCCTTGATACATTGTATTTTTTACATTCTTTAAGCCAGTAGTGTGTTCTTTGCCTTCTCAATGTCTCTCAGATCATGTCCAAAGATTTTTTAAAAAAGAAAATCAAAAATTAAAAAAGCTCCCTCACCTATCATTCATAATCTTCTCTAGAAGCACTCATAAATCAACATATAATTCATTTCTGGGCCTTTCATTAGTATTTAACTTTCTTTTTGTTTGTTTCTTTTTGTTTGGTCATTTTGACTATTGAATACTCAACTCTGAATTGTTTCAAAGGAATAACTTCAATTCTTCCCTTTTGCAAAAATTCAAATTATTTTCTTTCATGCTTAGGTTCAACTTTTACAATGCTATTTTATAACTACTAATTGATATTCTTTAATTTGGGGAATATTATATTTAATTTATATCCAATTTATTAAAAAGAGATAGATCCCTGAAATATATAGATCAATACCACTAAAAACATGAAAGGTTCTACATATCATCACAGTTTGTTGTTTGAGTTATAGTTTTTAATTTTCCCTATTTTGTTTATTATACATTGTGGAGTTCTTACTCTTGTTCGATCTGAAGGTATTTTTGATCTGTACTTGCTATCATAATCTAAGAGGAAGGAAGAATGTTCAAGAACTATTCACACCTCCTCATCTTTCTTTCTTTTTTTTTTTTTTAGGCAATGGGGGTTAAGTGACTTGACCAGAGTCACACAGCTAGTAAGTGTCAAGTGTCTGAGGCTGGATTTGAACTCAGGTACTCCTGAATCCAGGGCCGGTGCTTTAGCCACTGCGCCATCTAGCTGCCCCCCCTCCTCATCTTTCAACTGAGGAAATTGAGGCCCCAAAAGATTAAGTAGATAGCCCCAAATCACAAAACTATTAGGTGGCAGAGTCAAGATTTGAAGTCATACTTTTACTCTAATCTACCATATATTTCTAATATTTCTGGAGATTTTTCTTTGTGATTTAAAATCTAGTATTCAGACTTTCATTTCCATGACTTTGATTCTTTTTGGGAAGACCCTTACATTCCATTTGTGTTAGTTGCAATTAATGTGGATATTGTCCGTTCGTTCAGCTTACTTCATTTTACATCAATTCATAAAAAGTTTCCCCATGCTTCTCTGAGTTCGTCATATTCATTATTTTTACAGAAAAATAAATGTATGTATTACATACATAATAAATGTATGTATTATAATTTGTTTAGCCATGGAACAATCACTAGTTCCTACACTTCCAGTTTTTTGCTCCTTTAATGTGATTCTATAATATTTTCGTGTATAATGGATTTTTCTTTTTGTCATTATCATACTTGATATTATATGCCTAGGGGTCATAGTTCTAGGTCAAAAGATTTTAATTATGTTTAAAAGGTATAATTCCAAATTACTTTCAGAAAAATTAGATTATTCCTTAGTGGCACCAACAACATATTAATATGCCTTTTTTAACATGACCATTCTCATATTGACTGCTCTTATCTTTTATCATGCTTGCTGATTTTTTCTGTAGGAGGTGAAACTCAGAGATGTTTTGATTTGTATTACTTTTATTAGTGATATAGAAATATTTTGTATAGTTTTTAAATGTTTCCTAGTCCTCTTTTGAGAAACAGTTCATATCGTTTGACCACTTATCCTCTAGGAAATGGTTTTTCACACTACATATTTTTTTTTAATATATTGTATAGCAAACATTTGCCAACAATACTTATTGAAAGGATTTTTTTTCTAGTCAACTACTCCTTTCATTATCTGAATTATGTTAATTTCATTTGTACAAAAGCTTTTCAACCTCATTCAATGAAAATTATCTTTTAATTTTGTGATCATTTGTATCCTATTTGCTTAGGAGTTTCCTCCTTGTCATAGCTGGGAAAGGTATAAAACCTTGTACTCTTCTATTTTTTTCACTTTTTGATCCTTAATATGCAGGTCCTAAATTCTTTTTAAGTTGGTTTCAGAATATCATGTAAGATGTTGTTAAAAATGTCTGCTTTCAGGGGCAGCTAGGTGGCACAGTAGATAAAGCACCAGCCCTGGATTCAGGAGTACCTGAGTTCAAATCCAGCCTCAAACACTTAACACTTACTAGCTGTGTGACCCTGGGCAAGTCAATTAACCCTCATTGCCCCACCCCCCCCCAAAAAGAAAGTGACATAAAAACTAAACATATCAATAAAAACATTAAAAAAAAATTTCTGCTTTCCCAATTTGTCAGAAATTCTGATTAAATAAGTAATCATCTCCCATATTTATAGGATTATGGTGTAATGAAAGTGTAAGAATCGACTAGTTTTCTGTGATGTTGTTGAGAGAAACAAGCATTCCCTCTAAATCCTGAAAACAATTCGGACCATCACAACCATTGAATTGGAATATAAATATGCGATATACCAGATGTTTATGTGGAAGATAGTCTTAACTGGCTAGTTCTCCGTCTTTTCTACTCTCCATTTACTCCTGAAATGTGGTGGAGCTGAATGCTGCTAGGCTTTACTTTTTAACCTCCCTTGGAGGTAGTTTAGGCATGACATTTTCAGTCATCCTCCTCCTCTAATTGTCTCTCTCTCTTCTCACCTTGGAGATTTAATCAAATGTATCCCATTATAGAAATTAGCTCAGGGCAGCTAGGTGGCACAGTGGATAGAGCACTGACCCTGGATTCAGGAGGACCTGAGTTCAAATCCAGTCTCAGACACTTGACACTTACTAGCTATGTGACCCTGGGCAAGTCAATTAACCTCAATTGCCTCAACAACAACAAAAAACAAAAAACAAAAAAAAGAAAGGAAAAAAAAGAGAAAAAAAAAAGAAAAAGAAATTAGCTCACTTTAGCCAAGGGAAAATATAATTGTTTTGTCCACATAGTCCCTTTCCCTGAAATTCTATGGAGTTTTTACCAGAAAATATTATTATTATAATTAAAATAGTTTAGAGCCCCCATTTAGGGAAACATTCCTTATCTTCAGTCAAACATTTTGTTCTCTGTACTAATTTAAATTTTGTGTATTCCATTAACCCTTATTTTTCTCCAGTCTTCTTTTCTCAGAATTGACTAAATATATAATATAAAATTTTAGCAATAATTTGGGCTTCTTTATGTATAAAGTAAAATCAAGTTACAGGAAATTCTTGTTTAAAGAAACAAGGAGAACATAAAACAGCACCAGCTACTAAACAGGAATGGGGAGGAGAAATTGGGAAAAGTGTAGATTTCTCAGACCTTAAATAGGCAATTATAATCACCAGACTTGGTCTGAGTTCTGTGTTCTAAAATGTCTACAAGAACCTGGCAATCCACATTATTTTTTCCCATCTCAGATGCAGCTCAGCTTTCCTTTCTCTCTGTATTCCATCGGACAGGGTTGCAGACTCGATATAATCTACTCTATCTCCTGCTCAGCTCATGCACTTCCTGATTCATCCTCTTAGTCTATTTTATCATAGAGTTCATGCACCTTTTGTGTGACCAAAGGGTACCTTCTAACTCAGAGGTCAAGAAAGCACAAACCACTCTCAGGGCTAAGAGGAATGGTTTGTCTCTCAGAACTACAAATCCCAGAATGCTAGTCAGTCTTCACACTCCTATTACAATAACACTATAGGTATAGAGCTGGAAGAGACCCCAAAAGCAGGGACTTCAAAACTTATTTAATCAATCCCTTATTTTGTAGATAAGAAAAATCAGATCCAAGAAGTTTAAGAGAATTTCCCAAGTTCTTATAGGAAATACATATCAGAGATGGGAGTTGAAATTCTGATTCAATATTCAGGGATCTTTTCTTATACTATATGAGATAATAATTAATGTTCTGAAATTCATAAAATACAGAGTTACTGAGTTCAATTATTTCTGATTCTTCTTACTTAGTCTGTTCCAATGATCTACTTTTTATATTTTTCGATAGTAAATTGTTTTGAGGGATCTCATTTCTTTCAATGTCTGGTTCTTCCTCCTTAGCCAGATCTTATCTATATGAGCTACTGCAATCTCTGATGACTAAAACTGAAAGAATCTGAAGTCCAATGTAAAAAAAATATTTGGGGTATTGATGTTTATACCACATCACCAACCAATAATTTTTCATCAAAAGTAATATAAAGGATATCATCAAGAATTTGTACAATCAGAAAAGTAGCTCAGGTGGTTATGTCATGAGATTAAGAGACAACAGATAAATGGCTTTTCTGCTTCATCAGTTAACCATGAAATGCCAAGAGTTCTGGAGAAAGGCCCTCAGTACATAACAGAACTTCCTGAGAAGTATCTGGGAGAGGACATAGGCGAGATTGACAAAAGATAAAAAGGCATGGATGAGTTGCTAGCTACCCCACTGGAAGAAGTACCACATTGATGAGGTCATAGATTCATCCAAATATTGAATAAATATTATTCTCCCTGGCACCATGCCTTGAAATCCTTGCTAAGGGGGAACATTTTTTCACCCTCTATATCTAAAGGAGTTGCTAAATTTTGTCAACTCAGAATCAACTCTAGAATGTTTCTAGCAGCTTAGCCATCACCTGAATTAATATGTTTATTATTTGTCACCTCCACTATTAGTTTAGCCTCCTAACTGATCTCCCTGACTGTAGTCTCTTCCCTCTTTCCATCTCTAATCCATCCTGCACTCAGGTACCAGATGAACCTTCTGAAAATACAGCTTTGATTACGAAACTTCACTCACAAACATTCAGATGACAATTTCAAATTCCTTTTCTGGCTTCCTTGGCATTCTAAGCTCTGGTTCCCCCCCACATGCATCTTTTGGCTTTCTTTGTATCTCAAGCACATAGCACTGTGCCTGACATATAGTAAATGATTAAATAAATGCTTGTCGATTGATTGATAGATCAGAACCTGCCCATACAATTCCTTATCTATATTTTTAATCATATCTCCACCAAGGATCCATCCCCCACCCGTGTCTAGGTGTAAAATCCTTACCAACCTTCAAGATCCTGCTCAAATATGTCTTTCTTGATACTAACCTTACAAGAGCCCTGGGCAAACAAACTATTGTATTAACACAAGTTCAAACCCAAAGGGATGAATCAAACAGCAATGTTCCAATTTTGCCTAGGACATCTAAGACCATTTAGATTTTGCCATTGGAAGTAAGTCTTTGTTGGCACAAGTTACATGTCTGGAAGAAATACAAGCTATTGCCTTTAAACTCAGCATGACTACTGCCTCACCTCCCTTCTCAGGTTTTTTTTCCACCACACACCTTCCTGTTATGCCATTCATACCACCTAAGTTTCATGTCTTCCACCTCCATAGTTAGACAGGATTACTCCAGTGAAAAGTATATGCCTGACCTACTCTTGAAGCTGCCCACAAGACCAATATAAGTCTGAATCTTCTCTTCATATTTTTCATTTTTAATTCTAAGCAGCCTAACAGCACTCAGGTAGTCTTCTGCTGCCCCACCTACCTGCCTGACCTACTTTAGACTAAGCTTCTGCTTTCATAGTTCTATACTGACCTCGCCCTGGTCCTCCAGGCTGATTACCCCAACTCTATCCTCCAAAAGAATCTTTTCTCTCCTTTCTTTCTTACCCCAGCAGATCCTCTAGCAGTAAATGATCTTTCTTTTCTCTGACCTTACCATAATACTTGTTTTCTACCTCTCTTATGATATTTACAATATCACATTTTTTTTAATATATTTTAACTGATCCCCCAAGTAGATTACAAGGTATTTGAGGTCATATTCTGTACCATGTCTTGCTTGTCCATGAGTCTTCTCCAGCAACTAACATAGCGATTTACACATAGTAGGCCAATGCATCCTGAATGAATGAATGAAAGAATGAATGAATGAATTTCATTATTGATAACAGATAACCAGCCTCTTCCTAAGTTACATAGCACTTTGTGTTTTCTTAAGACTGCTTCTATTTTTAACTACAGTATGTACTGGTAAAGGATTTTACAACTCTCTAAATTAGCCCATGGTGATTACCCCTACTGTGCAATTTACCACTATTTTATTAAAGCAAGATTAAAGATAATACTTCATTGGAAGAAGTAACAGCAGCATTAACCTCTATTTACCTTGACATAATAAAGCTTTAATAAAACATGGGCAAATTGCATTGAGGGGGATAATTATTCTAACATAAAATGTAAAGGGAACTTAATTTCTTATTCTGCATGTTTAATGCTTTAAGATTAGTGTCATTAATGTCTTTTTTCTCATTTTTAGGGCATACATAAAAATATTTCAACCCATTCCAATTTGTTTTCTCATTAAATACTTCCTAATTTATTTTCATGTTCAGAAACATAAGAGCAATTTAAAAAACAAACACAATTATCCCCCCCAAAAAAATATAAATAAATGGTCTTAAGGAGTTGGTGGTTAGAGATACAGGTTGGCAAGATTTGGAGGAAGTTTCTTATTTTTAAAATCTAAGACTAAAAAAATCACCCTTGTCTAAAATTTTGACTGTTGAATCAAAGAAGGTTCTTGTTTGTTTTCTATCCTCTGCTTTTATTACATCAGACAAGCTTCAAAGGGGCTGAACACATAGGATTGAAAAATAACACAGCTGCACTTGGCGGTAGGGCCTTCTGCATCTGCCTAGGTTTTGTTGTTCATGTAATACTTTTCAATAAACAAAGATGTCAATCAACTTTCTGTGCAGCACATCACATTTTAGATGTAAACCACTTCAGACACAGTGCTGCCCCGAGCTCACACATTTAACAGATAAAAATTCAGCTTTCTGTCAAGACAGAATACAGTATTGATTGTAGGCTGTATTTAGGCAAGACTATGGCAGAGGAATATTACCTTCAAATTCATGTACAGGCCACTATAGAGTCAGTGCATGAAGTATGTTTCAGTTGCTCTGGTTTCTTTTTTTTCTTTTCTTTTTTCTTCTTCTTTTTCTTTTTTCTTTTCTTTCTTGCTTTCTTTTTTTGGTTAATGTTCAACATTGATTAATGCCCATTTCCCAACACATTCCCAGGAAAAAAAAGAAAAAAAACCTTTGACTGCATCCAGCCAATTGTGAGGGTGGCAGAGGGGGGTTCAGAGCACATGATAGCAATCATGGAAACTTTGATCACTTGATTTGATTCTAGTGCTTTGTAAATTAGCATAATTATTCAAACATGCTTCATTAAAAATCATGACTGTACAAGTCCTTCAGTTTAATGATCCAAGTATAGACCACGTGAGCTAAGCTTTAAATAAATACATCAACTCAGTGCTGAGAGGCCATGGCTGAGACTTTAAAAAAAACTGGGAGAGAAGAAAGCAATAGGGGTTGGGGAGGGTGTAGAGTGGAGGGTGGTGAAGTTTAAAGTGAAAAAATACAAGCTCTAATAATGCCAGTCAGGAAGAAAGGGGTAGGGGAAAGCTTGTTATTCTGATAAAAAGCACACTGCAGTACTACTTGGATGTATTTTTTCTATTTATCTTCACATCTACCTGAATGTCTCTTGGGATCACCAAAGGTTAGATACTATGTCACTTCTAAGCTACTAGAAGATTGGCATACAATCCCTGTAAATCTCGAACTAATTACATTTGAATTTTAGGTGTCACAGCTAGTTTTGACCTTTGAAGGTTGGCAGGATAAAAAAAAAAAGTTCTACAATTCCCGTAGTTATCCTAGGAACCAGAAAATGGTTTCAAAATAATGGCAAAGTGGGGAGGGGCGGGGTGAAACTGAATTGTGTACCATCATTGACCCAAGTAATTTAATACAATATTAGCTTCACTGTATATAGCAGGAATATAATGGCAGCACATCACTTGATCAAATGCTTTGGACCTTTAATTAGTCTATATGCATACTATTATATCCCCTAGTAAATGCTATCGGTGGAGCTATAGTATGTAAAAATAAGAACTTTTATTATGAGTTATTAAAGGTTAAAATTGTACTATGACCTTTGGAATACTTTGTATAGCATTCTAAACACTTAATCTCATTTGATTCTTACAACAAACCTCTGAGTTAGTTGCTATTATCATCCCCATTTTACATATTAGAAAACTGAGAGGTTAAAATATACAATGCTTGATGCTTGTTGACTGAACAATTACTTTTTCAGGGATGCAAAGCTAGTAAGAGACTGAAAAAGAATTAGGATTAAGATATTAACTCCAAAAATCCAGTATTTTAGCCACTATCCCATGTTGTTACTCAATGGCTGAAAATAACAAAATGAAAGTTCTAGGTTAACTCATTATACTGTTCCTGATTCACCTGGAACTATCCTAAGGTCAGTATAATAGAGAATTTCTTAAAGGAGAAGATTTTTAAATGGTGCTATGATACTTGCTGTCTGTGAACTGCTTTAAGGATGGATTGCCAGCCATTCACTTTACTCTTTTTTTTTTCTTTTGACAATTTATGAGGCATCATCACAGAGACATTTCAAAGAGTTTATAACAATTTTAAAGTAGATTAAATTTTAGAGTCTAATCTAGTTTCAAAATATATTTTATTTAAATCTATGCTTTTATAGCTAAGGATGTGAAGTAATACAGGCTTAAAATACAAGCTTCCCCCAGTGGCCTTTAAAAACATACACATATAAAATAATCATTATTTTCAGAACAGTGGAATCAATTATGCATTCTCAAGGTATTGAAATGTCATGAACAACACACCTCTGATTACTACCTTAGTTCAATTGTGGCCTAGCAGAAGTTAACTGGTTGCCATCTCAAGGATTAATAGTGAGCCCCTCTTAAGTAAGAGAGTAGAGAAAGGGAAAGTGGATCTAATACATGGTTACTGAATAAAATGGAATATACCCATATCAGCTTCCTCCAATGCATTATAGGTAAGATAGAGAAGGAAAATAACTTATTCCATAGTTCATAGGCAACGTTACATTTCCATCTTTGAAGAAAGGATCTAGGACAGAATTCCTATATACCTGTATTCATTCAATGAGAACAGTCTTCATTACTCCACCTGACGCCTATAATTTATAGAGACAACCAAAGATTTGGGTTGCCAGAAGACCCTCTAGTTAATTTGTTTCAACTAATGGCCTGTAATGTTTCACTAATACTAGTTAAAATCATTTATTCAATAATTCAAAAATGACTTTATACTTCAATTAACAACTCATCAAACATTTGATTATGTATATACTACATACATACAAGGCACCATGCTAGGTACTGGGAATACAAAGGTGAAAACAGTTATAGTCCCTTTATTAGCAAGAAAGCCAAAAGGAAGCATCATTTTTCCACCAGGAAATATAGTGTCCCAGGAGTGGACAAAGATGGGGCCAGAGGTGGTTTACAAGGGAAGAACCGTGCTATCCAAAACTGAATATAATAATGAGCAGATGGATCCTCTTCTGGTTCATTGACAGGCTTAAGGAGTGACCTGCCTAGACACTATTTGCTGCTAGACAGGGATCAGGTGATTTTACACCCTTTAAACTTCTGTCTCCTCTGCCTCATTGCTTCCAGGAGAACTGGAATCACTTACGCTTAAGTCTTGTTTATCTGCTTTCTGTACTTTTTTGATGGTTTTGTCTCCAAATAAAAATAAGCTGACTTCCATTGCCTTCTGAGCAAGTGTTTGCTGTAAATGAACAAACGATACAATGGGGGGAATCAAAAAGAGATAAATAGCCCTAGACAGCCCCAAGACTGTACTGCAGATCTCTCTATTTCTGTCTCTCTCTATCTGAATGTCTGTCTCTCTGTTTCTTTCTCTATATCTCTCTGTCTCTCCATCTCTCTCTTTCTCTCTTTCTCTGTCACTTTCTGTCTCTTTCTCTGTTTCCCACTGAATCTTACCCCTTTTATTCTTCTAAAGAACAATCCTATCAAAAAATTTTTAAAAGAAAAAAAAAGGAATGTGAAAAAATCAGGAAAGCTGATCAATAACCTGAAAGAATCTGACAATACATACAATGTTTCATACTAGCCTAGTCTCACCTCTTACTGACTCTCTAAGTATTAAATACATTCTTACTTGAAGTATTTAATCCCTTTAAGTGTTTAGGAACACTTTTCCCTCTCCACCTAGCTATACCTCTTTTCTAGTTTTAAGAGTCTCTCCAGTCGGGGGCAGCTAGGTGGCCCAGTATATAGATAACTGACCCTGGATTCAGGAGGACCTGAGTTCAAATTCGACCTCAGACACTTAACACTTGCTAGCTGTGTGACCCTGGGCAAGTCACTTAACCCCAATTGCCTCACTAAAAAAAAGTCTATCCAGTCATATCATAAACAGTAGAATATGAGCTTTGAACACAAAGATTGTATTTCTTCCTTCCTTCCTTCTTTCCTTTCAAATCTGGCCTCAGACACTTGACACTTTACTAGCTGTGTGATCCTGGGCAAGTCACTTAACTCTCCTTGCCCTGCAAAATAAAACAAACAAACAGAAATATTTAAGAAAAGCAAGAGATACAGTAAAACTGCTGAGCAAGGGATTCATGTTTATGATCACTAACATTCTGACCTCAGCTTCTCTTCATTTCTAATGACCTCCACTTCAGATCCCCATCAGCACTAATCCTTCTCTTATGACAGATCAACATTCAAAACTCTTCTGCCTCTACGATATTGAACTCTGAGTTTCCTCTCTCTGACCACAAGGTCCTATCCATCTACTTCTTCTATTTCTTCTTTATTTATGAATTTGATTTGCTTACCTTCTATACAAATGCCTTGAGTGACTCACTATTACTTGAAAGCTCAACTAGAATCTTTTGTGTGGTATTTCAAGCTCTTCTCTTGGGGCCTTCCAACTTTTCCTGCCTTCATACATATTACTTGCCTCCACACATTTTTCAGTCCACACAAACTGGCCTTTTTGCTCTTCTCATAAAACAATCCATCTTCTCTTTCCCTTGTCCTTGTCTTGACTGTTCTCCATGCCTGAAATTTATTTCCTTTTCCTCTTTACCTCTTAGAAATCCTAATTTCCTTTAAAACATTTCAGTTTCTGCCTTCTGTATGAAACCTCTCCTGTTCATTGATATTACCAATCCAGCTGCAAGTGCTTTCTTCCTAAAGGTTCCTTAGTATCTATCTATTTGGAATGTGTTTCATATATAAGACTTCCCTTTCTCTCTATATGATACATGCATAGATACATATGCAAGCATATATAAACTGTAATAGATGCATACACATATACACGTATATCAATATACAAGTATCTACTGAGGAATGGAGTAAGATCTTTGCAGGCAGGGATTGTTTAACTTTTTTTAAAATTTGTATCCCCAACACCTGGCACATAGGTATAAAATAAATGTTTGACTGATTACCACATTCTGTCCATCAATTCTTTCTTTCCAATTGTCTTCATGGATTGAGGGTGTGTTTTTTTTAACCTTACTTGCCTCCCTACCTTGTCAGAAGTCCATAGTCATTCTAATGATTCATTCTTGCTGATAACTTAGAATCCCATGGCCCCTTCATTTTCTGAAGTGCTTACTACCTTCCAATAAGCAATCTACAAGGTCTCTTTTCTCTTTTAACTCCTCCATCACCAATCATTAAATTCAAAGAGTCATATTAATTAAGTTCATTATAAATTAAGACTATCAGGCCCCAACTGGTTATTCATTTTTTCATTCCTTAGATTCACATCTTCTTGACTATCATTACTCATAGTGAAAATGGCAAACTATTGTCCTTTGTTTAAGCCCTCTATCTTGTTTTCACCCTCTCCACTTTTTTTTTGTTAACATATGGCTCACTCCCTAATCTGAAATCAAAGCCATCTAATATTAGGTATCTCTGATTATTCCATCTTTACTTCAATCTCTTTTTCTATATCTTTATCCACCATCCCTTCCTTTGATTTTAACTTTTAGGAAGAAGTGTCTGTCTTACTTTTTATGTTAACTAAGACCTGTAACTGGATTTTAGGGATTTTAGATCTCATACCTTCTTTTTTTTTCCTTCTTTTTTTTTTATTTAGTGAGGAAATTGGGGTTAAGTGACTTGCCAGGGTCACACAGCTAGTAAGTGTTAGATCTCATACATTCTTACCTCCTCCAAAACTTTGTTCTGACAATTAATCTCTCTGCTACATCTTCAATATCACTCTACCTAATGGTTCTTTTTCCCACTACCTGCAAAGAAGGAAGCCTGGCATAGTGGCCAGAGAATTGGCCTCAGATCTGGGAAGATGGAGGCTTAAGCCCTGCCTCAGATATATACAGACTGATACTAGGCAAGTCATCTAATTTCTTTGTGCTATACAAAACTCTCAAGACTTTAAGCTCAGAGAGGATTCCAATCTTCATTGTTATATGGTGTTCTTAACTTTGGTCTTCCTACACTGATGAAATCACAGGTGCAAAAAAAGTTCCTTTTCTTCCACCTTCAAATATATTCTGGTTCTCAATATCTTCTTTTCTCCCTAGATTTTCATGTTCTCTCCTGTTTTTTTCTGTCTTTCTAGTCACTTTTCAAGATCCTTTGCTTCAGCCAGGTCATGCCAGGTCATGCCAGGTCATTTGGTGATCTCATCAGTTCCCATGATTTCAGTTACCATCTCCTTGGAAATGAGTCTCAAATCTGAATGTCTGGCCCTGACCTCTCTTCTGGCCTTCACAGCTCATAACTTATTACTCCTGACTCTTCCTCCTTTATTCCCCAGATCATAGCCAATATTTGCCATAAAAATGAGCTAAATTAGGCAACATGAGTTGTTCATTTATTTTTAGATCTGACCTGTGATATTAATTTATATTATCAAAATTGTAATAAGGAAATTCACTTTATCAATGATTACTTTTTTTTAATTGGTGAGGCAAATGGAGTTAAGTGACTTGCCCAGGGTCACACAGCTAGTAAGTGTCAAGTGTCTGAGTTTGGATTTGAACTCAGGTCCTCCTGAATCCAGGGCCAATGTTCTATCCACTGTGCCACCTACCTGCCCCCTATGATTAATTTCTTAAAAAACTGTTTTCATGGAAAGATTCCAAGTTTCTTTATATAACAAAATTTCTTATAATCTTTTAAACATTATATTTTATTATCAAATATTTAAAAATTAAACCATATATATTAGGGGTTTTTTTTTGTTTGTATTGTTTTTGTTTTTTGTTTTTTGCAGGGCAATGGGGGTGAAGTGACTTGCCCAGTGTCACACACCTAGTAAGTGTCAAATGTCTGAGGCTGGATTTGAAATCAGGTCCTCCTGAATCCAGGGCCAGCACTTTATCCGCTGTGTCACCTAGCTGCCCCCTATATATATTAGTTTTGGCAGCAAAATTGTTTTTGTTGTAGTTTAATATAATTCTTTGTTCCTAAACAGTTTACAACCTTCTGCTCAAAAGGACTGAAGGGCAACAATTAACCCATCTCAAACTTATGAGATAAATGATATATAACTCAAAAAATACAATTATAGCAGAATCCCAGTCAAGTGGTTCCCTAGAAATAAAAAATAGACACTTTGAAAAGAGATCTTTAAAGCTAAAAATTTAGAGCTCGCACAGACTTTCTGGATTATCTAGTCCAAATCATAATTTTATTGTAAAGGAAATTCAGGTCCAGGGAAGTTAAATGTGTCCTGGAAGTTCAAATAGGAAAGAATGGATATGGAGTTTCTTGTGTGAGGAACAGCAAGGAGACCATTTTCATTCATGCTAAGTGCATGGATAAAGAGTGAAGTCTAACAACACTAGAATAATAGTAAAGGAGCTAAGCTATGAAGGGCTTTTAAAGTTCCGTGCACAAGTTGAATTCAATTTCAAATTCCTAATTGAAGTTCTTTAGTAAAATGCTGATTCAGAATCCTAAATTTTGGAATAATGAAAATGCATATCAAATATAGTTTATCACATTAATTTCCACTTTCAGTAAGACAGGCTAAACAAGTAGAAAGGGGGAAAAAGATAACATGATATAACCAAACAATTGAAGTTGAATTAATCCTTAGTTTATTTTTTCTTATTCTTTGATGATTGATTCATATCATTCATCATAAAAATGCCTTCCTACGTGCACAACTTTTTAAATAAAATTAACTAAATAAATCCCTACTAGAAACAATAACATTGATGCCCTTTTCTTATAAATTATTTTCTTAAATGAAAGTTTGAAGAACACAGACTTACTGGAAATGCTGAATCAAACAAATTTAAATTTTGATAACATCTCAAAGAGATTCCAAGAAAACACAGGGATGCAAAGCTTCTCTTTGAAGTGATGAAAGCCCACAAAATGATCAGATTTTTATCTCTGAGTGATCTTTCTAAAAAAAAGTCACCAGTGCCAATTCTCTTTTCAATCTAACATGGATATTGGCTAGGCAAGTGTCAGAATTAAGCATTATCACCATCTTGTATGGATTTGATCAAACTAAGCTCTTCTATTTAGAAAAAAGGAATTATATTAAACTGCAACAAAAATAAATTTGCTGCCAAAACTAATATTAATAAAAAGATGTCAAAAATGAACTATCACATGATCAATCAAATATGCATTTTTATTTCTTTCTACTTTAAAACCTCCTAGTTTCTTTTTCTTTTTCTTTTGTGAGTCTCTCACTTAGGCTGAAAGTACAACATACACTGATGGGCCTGACCTCACTACTAATTAGAACAGAAACTCTGACCTGCTCTATTTTTGATCCAGGCTAGTTCACCCTTCCTTAGGATGCCTGGTCTTCATTCTCTTATATCCCTCCCTTAATTTCCCCACCCACTTCCCTGCCATGATGTCCCACCCTATTGTTGGTATACTTAGTGAAAATACTATATCATTTTTAGCCTTACTACACTTCTGAATTCATGAGCTCAAATGATTCTACATTATCAGCCTACCCAGAAGCATATAAAAAAAAAATACCACCACACCTGAAAAACTGGTTAGTATAGTTGTCGCACTTTGGTCTAATACCTCCCAAAGATGAGAAAGTAAGGTGGGCTACCTCTTTACCCAAACTTCTCACATGACTGCTACATTAGTTTCAGGAATAAGAAGACAAATCTTTTGACACTTTAGTGAATATTTGAGGGTGTTGATGTGGAAATTCTCCCCAATGGCACAGATCACAACCCATTCATATAGTCCATGAAGTGACAGAGAATTAATAAAACGTCTCTAAATGCAGTATAGAAAGTATTTCATGTTATAGTTAGTCCCACAGTTAATAAATCATGCAATCTTCTAATTATATAATAAAACAAACCTTGGGGGATGGCCATCTAGTCTAACCTCTTCATTAATCCTTTTTATATAATCCCTTCTGTAACTCATCCAGTCTCTAAACACATCCAGTGATGAACTCGCTCTTCAGAAGTAATACTATTTGGAGCATTTTTAAACTATTTTACAGATTTTCCTTGCAATGAATTGTAATCCATTCATCCTAATTCTGTCTCTTGAACAAAGAACAAATCTATCTTTTATGTCACAGATGTTCAGATATTTTAAGATATATAATTTCTGTTCCCTAGTGTAAACATTTCCAATTCCCTGAAACATACTACATGCCACATGCTTTCTAAGCCTTTCACTTTCCTGGTCTTCTCCTTCTGAAGGGTGCATTCTACTTTTCAATGTCCTTTTTGAAGTGTAATAATTCCCAGGATGAGACATAGGGTAAAAATTGTAATATCACCCAAAATGGAGTACAATGACCATATTCTCTTTTTTTATGCTCAATACTATACTTGTATTAATGTGGCTTTAGACTCAAATAGCAATTGTATCATACCAGTGCCTCATATTCAGATTTTGATCAACTACAACTTTTGTTACATTATCTCCTCAAGCCAAGTCTCCTCCTTTTTTTTACTTGTTTGATTGAATTTATAAATAGAATTTTACTTCTATCTCTCTTAAATTGCAAACTTTCAATAGTCAATAGAATAAAAATCACATAATTTTAGAGTTGGAAGATACCCAGAGGCCATCAAAATATAATCAACACTGAGCAATGATCCCAACTGCAAAATCCCAACAAGTTGTCATCTAGTCTTCAATGATGATATCTAGCGAGGGATACCATAGCTTCTCAGAGCAGTTGATCTCTTGGATACTTCCACTTTTTAGAATATTACTTTTTATATAAAAGCTAAAGCTGTCACTCTGAAACACCTGCCCAGTGTTGTATGAAAGGAGAGAAGGTTATTACTCCCCTTGATAAGGATGGGAGAGGTCCTAGTGGCCTTTACAACACATATACAGTTAAGGCATTGCCACCTACTCTGTGGCATGAAACACCTGCTCATTATTCCTAGTTTTATATTCTAGGGACAAACAAAATAAATATAAACATTCCTCAAGGTAGAAGTACTCCAGATACTTGGAGACTGTTATCATGTTACCTTTGTTTCTCTTTTTTCTTTTTTTCAGGGCAATGAGGGTTAAGTGATTTGCCCAGTGTCACACAGCTAGTAAGTGTCAAGTGTCTGAGGTAGGAATTGAACTCGGGTCCTCCTGAATCCAAGGCCGGTGCTTTATGCACTGCACTACCTAGCTGCCCCCTTCATGTTACCTTAATACATAGGCCCTTCAACTGATCGTTATATGACATGACCACCATATTGGTGACACTCTCAATGCTATACTTCCAGAACTGAACACTTCCAGATATTCAATATATAGGCTGTCAAGAACAATTTCAGGCATAATATCACTTTCCTGGTCCTGAATATTATGCTTCTCAATATACCTAGCTATTTGACTTACTATAAAAATCTTTTCACATTTTGGGAGTGCAGTGCAACATTTTAAACAATAAAAAATCTCCAGTCTATTGAAATCCTTTTATATATCGATTTTAAAATGTATTTTATTTTTCAGATAAAAATATATTTTCTCTAGCTCCACCAATATAAAAGAAAAAATAATTAAACAAAACCCTTATAACAAATATGCACAATAAAGCAAAAAATTTTAATATTATTCTTACCCAAAAATATATATCTCTTCATCTTAGAATTCATCAGCTTTCTGTTAGGCTGTAGATAACACAGATCATCTAGATCTGGTTCATTATATTATTCAGAGATCTTAAGTCTTTCAAAATTTATTTTCCCATTTACAATGTTGTTGCTACTATACAAATTGTTCTCCTGGTTCTGCTCACTTCACTTTGCATTAGTTCACACAAGTGTTTCTAGATTTTTCTATGAATCCATCTCTTTTGGAATTTCTTACAGAAAAATAGTGTTTCATTACAGTAATTATCTTTTTCCTTCAATCATTCCCAAATTTATGGCTACCTCCTTAATTTCTACTTCTTTATCATTCAAAAACGAGCTGTTATAAAGTTTATTGTACATAACTCTTTGATCTCTTTAAAATCATCAACCTAGTTATAACATTTATTGCTGGGCCAAAGAGTATGCAAAGTTTAGTGACCTTTAAAGCATAATTGCAATCATGCTTATTTCCCACAACCTCTCTATTACTTGTTTCATCTTTTATTGGAGGGGAGAGAAGAGAATTTATCCTGTGTTTTTCATCTTTGCCAATTTTTTGCCAACATGTGAGGTTGGACTTCAGAATTGCTTTAATTTGCATTTTTCTAACTATTAAAAATTTGGAGAATCTTTTCTTATGGTTGTGAATAGCTTTAATATCTCCCTTCAAGAACTTTCTGTCCATATTGTTTGGACACATTACTTAAAGAATAGGTCTTATTGTATAAATGTGAATCAATTTCTCATATGTCTTAGAAATTAGGTCTTTCTGAGAGAAATTAGCCATATTTTTTTCAATGATTTTTTCCATTCTAAGTTTAACTACATTAGTTTTGTTTATCCAAAATTTTATGAAATCAAAATTGTGCGTTTTGTCTTCCATGATTTTATCTTTCCCTTGTTTGGTCACAAATTCTTCCAATAGCCAAAGATCTAAAGGGGAATTTCTTCCTTTTTGGATTCCTTATGGTGTGAACTTTTTGTATGTCACTGAATAAATAAATTAATTTAAGTATCCTTGTAATTTTTATTATATTGACTTGTTGCAACCATGAGTGATTAATATTCTTTTAATTATTGAGGTCTGTGGTTATTTCCATAAAGACTATTTGATCATTCTATTCATATAGTTTCTTTTTTTTTGGTAGGTAGACTCCTAAATATTATTCCTGTCACTTTTGTGTTGTATGTATATTTAGTAAATATACATTTTGTTCCCTTTTTCCAAGTCACTGATAAAAATGTTGAAAAAGTGAAGTAAAGAAAGCACACATTTATTAAGTAGCTATTACATAAGCCAGGCACTATGCTAAGTAATTTACAAATATTTTCTCATTTGATCCTCAGAGCAACTTTGAGAGGTAGATGCCATTATTATCCCCAATGTATAGTTGAGGAAACTGAGATAGACAGAGGTTAAGTCATTTGCTCATAGCCACTAAACTAGTAAGTGTCTGAAGCTGGATTTTAACTGAGATCTTTTGTGACTTCAGGTTCAGCACTATCCATTGTGACACCTAGCTGCAATAGTCAAATATGAGAGACCTCTGCAATAAAATGGTATACCTCCCTCCAGATTGAAAATAATCCTTTTATCTATATTTTTGGGTTTGGAATTCTTGAGCTATAACACTATAAACCTAACTGCTAGAATGAAGTATACATTGCTTCATATTGTCCAAAATGATGTGAAGAGATAATTTTGTCAAATGCTTTGCTAAAATAAAGATACTCGTGTATTTTCTGGTATGATAATCTAATACTATTATGTATCATGAGTATTCCTTTTTCTGTGGCAGCCTGCTATCCATCCCAGCATTTTCATCCTGTGCTTTTTTAATTCATGAATTTTGATAGCTCTTCCATATATATCCAATGTTCTGGATACCATATTGGAGTTCTTTTAATATCCCATGATATTTGAGCAGCATTAGAGTGGGTCAGGTTGCTGTATTTCATTCTCGCTCCATTACTAGCCTACAACCTTTTCTAGTTATATATGTTGTTGGCTTCTGTACTACTTCTTAACCCCTTATAATCAATCATGGATATTCAGAACCGAAAGAAACATCATATAAGGTTTTTCTTGCTCAAATCATACATTACAATCTCTTCTAAAAATTGCCCCAAAATGGTTATCCAGCCTTCATTTGAAGACTTTTAGAGGGAATTATTTATATTGTAAAGCATATTATTGCACTTTTAGGAAGCTCTAATTGTCAGGAATTTTTTTTCCTTTATATGCAATTGAAGTAGTCTTCTCTGTGATTTCCATTCATTTCAAGCTCTGTTCTTTCTGCCTAAACAGAACAAGTTTAAACCTTCTTTCACATGACAGACCTTCAAACACTGAAGAAAAACATCATATCTACTCTAAATCTTTTCTGCTCTAGTATAAACATTCTCATTTCTGTCAGCTAATCCTTTCAAGTCATAATGTTCAGGCTCTTTGGCATTCTAGATATATTTCTTTGAATACTCTCCAACTTTTCAATGTCCTTTCTAAAACAAGGTGCCCAAGAGTGGATATTGTATTCTATCTAACAAATTCAGGGTGCCATATCAAATTGTTGACTTACACTGAACTTAAATTTCATTAAAAATGCCAAATCTTTTTCAAACTACTTCCTAGGCATAATTTCCTGTTGTATTTCTGAAGTAGTTAATTATTTTAACCAAGAACAAGATTTTATATTTTTTATTAATCATTTTGATCTCTTTGGGTTTAACCCTGGGAGGTCTTTTAAGATCTTTTCTGGACATTGATTTTGAGATGATGCATTGTCTCTCTCTGCCTTGCATCATTTTTAAATTTGAGAGACATGGCATCCATACCTCCATCTATGTAAATTTGATTAAAAACATGCTTAAAAACTGTATCAACCTTTTAACTACTATTTTTTGAGCCTGGTCATTCAACAAAATCCAAATTCATCATAATAATATTTATTAGATATCCATCCATATTATCTACAAAGATTGTAAAAGGAGGCATGGCAAATCCTTTGTTGAAATATATGCAGACTACATGGACATTTTCCAGATCAACCAACCAGTTGCCACATAAAAAATTATACTACCATGACCTGTTCTTGATAAAGCTATGCTAGTTATTGGTGATCACCACTTCCCTTTTTACATGGTCACAAACACTTATTTATCAATAGATAATTTTTCTCAAGAAATTGCAATTAACCTCTTTGGTCTATATTTTGCAGTTTTCATATGTGTTTTTTTAAATAGGACATTGGTCTTTCTTTAGTCTTGAAACAATTTTGTCATTCTCCCTGATCTTTGAAATATCATTTACAGAGGACTGACAATTATATCCAACAGTTCTGTCACTCTCCTCACTTGGAGCTCAGCCTAGTGGCTCAAACAGAAATGGTGGCTGTTCCTTATTTTTCTTGGGTCTCAGATCCCCATTACCGATTTTTGTCCTTCCCTCTTCAGTAAAAAGATCATTTTTCTTTCCAAAAAGAAAAATAAACTATTGTCAATACGCTATCGCCTGCTGACAATCACTAAGTTTTTGAGTGACCTACAATTCTAGATTTTTCTAATACTATGATGTTCCATAATTCACAGCCATTGAACAACTTCAAGAGGGCATCATGTTTTTTAAAGTTGGGTTTCAAGTCAGGAAGAACGTTGAGAACATTAAAAACACTGTTCAAGTTATCTAATACTTATTACCCAACCCAATTTTTTCCTCCTATTCATCTGAGGTCCAATTCATTGCTCATTAACATTGCCAATCCAAGATATAAGTATTAATGCACTGATTCATTGAGCCACCCATTCAACAAATACCACAATCTGGGATATATGCATACTCTACTCATGTTGTTTTTCTTGAATAGATGACTAAGCCAATATCTCATGTTGATTCATAAAATTACTCTAAAATCCTATGATTAAAGGAAAGAAGGTTAATAAATTTGACCTGTTCATCAATCCATTGCTTCACATCAATGGGGGAAAGCCTTAGGAACAAAAGATAGAAACAGAGGCAATGGTGTCAAGGACAAGACCATTTTAAGGGCCACATCATATACCTATAGGCATCTATCCAGAGGGGAGGCACACACAGTCAAATTAGGCTGTTATAATATGGATTCAAGAATTAGGATGATGCTTATAATAAGGTCACTTGTTCAGTTTGTATTCATGATAGTCCATCATGAGCAAGCCCTCCTCATGTAGAAGTACAGCCCCTAATTGCTAGTAACAGCAATTCATTATATCTGGTCCACCGATGGGTATCAACCATCTAAAATAATAATCATTAAGCATATATTGGCTCCCAGGCATCATTGCTTTCTTTGTAAGTGTTTACACGATGCTTTATGATTTACTCTAATTTTTCCTCCCATTGATAACCTTAAGTTTAAACATCTAGGTATGCTGTAATCCACTATTTCAGAAATTCAGAACACCATCTGCCCATCTCCAGACTTCTGATACCTCCCACATTCTCTTTTTTTCTTAAAGATTATTGAAAATGTTTTTGTCATTATAACTGTAATATATTTTATCACTCTGGAATATTAGGATATAAATATGAACTAATATAAAATATTCTCTTATTTCCTTCTGACTTAAAATTTAAATGTCAATTGGCCTTACTTTTTATCTTTTCAATTTGCATCTTTGATAGAGAACTCAATCCCAAAAGTAATACTGAGTAATTCTACTTTCTGTTATCTATTAATGCTATACCATCTAGTTCATGTATTGGGTAGATGATACACTATTCTGGCTTCTTCTTGCTCTGAACATGGATTAAAATCCATGTGTGCCTTTTTCAACATGATCACATGTCTCATTTTGTCCTAGACTTTGGATTTCTTATCATGATGGTTATAGGTACTATTTTCCTTGAGTGATAACTTCTCGTCTCTTAGACTCACTTTCATCTTGTAGACCCAGCTCTAGAAACCACTTTGAGCCATATAATATACATGCTCTTCATCTGACATTTTTAAACCAGAATCTACGTATTTTCAAGGAAAAACATACAAGTTTCCAGAACTAATCTGAATTGAGAAAGAGGCCAGAAAACAATTGTATAAAGTTCCCATTGGTCTTAAAAGCAAAAAAAAAAAAAACAAAAACCCATCAGGAGTGGCTTGTTAGATGAATTTAGCAGCAGGGAAGCCCGCAGCTCATCAGCTTTCTGTTCCTCAAAAGCAGGTACTTACTGCAGTCAAGAGGAATTATTGCTGAGGGTTTCTGGGCCTGAGGATGTTTTCATTATTTTAAGTCAGAACAATATCAAAAAAATCCCTCTTGTTTTCTTTCTTCGCTATAATAATTCATATTGTTTAAACATTTCTGCTCCAGTTTCTAGTTGTTTTATTCAAAGAAAATAATAAATTACAATAAAATACAAATTATCTTGTATAAGATAGAGAAATCAATCACATTACTAAACTTTGAAGAAGGATTTTCTTCTTTGTTCTTTTGTTTACTTATTGTACTTTGGGAAGACCAGGACCATCTACTGTACCATAATGTACCTGAGTATGGCACATAATAAGCATTTGATAAGTGTTTGTTCAATGAATTAACTCCAGCATTCTATATAATGGGTATCTTTACTGAATTAGAATCAAACATCTGTTTTTTTTTTTAACTGTAACATTCACAACTACAAATTTCTTAAAAGAAAGATAATTGGCCAGCTATACTGAGAGGTAGTGAGATGGTATATCAAATATTTCAATTCTTCAAGATCAACTTTCTGCTTTTATTGTGTCACAGAAACTCTGCATGCATATTTCCTGATCATTATCATGTGTTTTGGAACTAGGAAGGCATCTCACAAGAGTCACACAAGCAATAGACCTTGGGGAAAAGAGTGCCAGATATAGAGTCAAAGGACCTAGGTTTGAATACTGGCTATACCTGTTCCCACTCCTCTGATCTTGGGCAAGCCATTTAACCTCCATAATTTCCTTCTTAACTGACTCAGTTTCCTCATCTGTAAAATTAAGTAGCAACACTCAGTGACATCCATGATCCTTTCTAAATCTAAAGATAGGATTTTATCATCCTATAATGAGTGGCACAAGGGGGATCTGTAGGCCTAAAACAAAACACCTGGGGTCAGGCGCATGGTAGAGAACAGAAAGAATGAGAGAAGAGAGGTAAGGCTACAAAATATACTGAGTCTCAGTCACCAAAGGGCTCCAGTTACTGATGTCTTGGGTATGTTTGACTTCAGGCGTTAGCAGAAAGAAGGATCAAAAGTCAGTAATATTCCTCTAGGTAGCTCATCCCTTTGTAGTGTGACAGTTTTTTTTTCAAATAAAAATGTGAAACGAATACTACCCCCGACCAGCACCTCTGCTTCATGAGCCAGAGTTGGAGGAGTCAATAAAGCGTCAACAAATACCTGCTCCCTATCTTTTATTTTATAGGTAGAGAGTCATTTATAGGAGGTTAGTATCAATATCAAGTTAATGTGTTTAGATAAGAGTATGCCATGCTTACAAAGTGTTAGTTCCAGGGCAATGGAGTTGAAAAAGAAAGTATGGGGTCATATTGGCTCAGAATTATTCTATCGGACAGAAAACCAAAGAGCTGTAAGATACTTTTTACATGTCTAAAAAAGAAATAACTATGGAACAACTGAACTCATTTTTGTTTGTGATATGGCAATTTCAATCAAAACTAGAATTTATAGATTGTAGAGTTAAATGGTATTTTGCATCCTAACCTTAACCTAAAGCATGATTTCCTTCTGACATCCCTTCAAGAAGAATTCAGTAAAATTCAAGAAACTAAGCACCTACCAAAAATTAAAGTAGAAAGAGAACTCAGAAGTCAATTAATCTTATCCTTATCAAAAACAAAAAGAAGCGGGGCAAGAAGGTGGCACAGTGAATAGAGCACTGGACCTGGATTCAGAAGGACCTGAGTTCAAATCCAGCCTCAGACCCTTGACACTTACTAGCTGTGTGACCCTGGACAAGTCACTTAATCCCCACTGCCCCATAAAAAAAGAAGAATGCACATTATAATGAACCTGAAAAGTGGTTATCCAGTCTCTGCTTGAAGATCTCCAATAGTGGGTACCCTTTTTGAGGTAACCAGTTCTGATCTACTGCTCTAGTAGCCCTGTTCAAAAAGGGAGCAGTGGAGAGATAAGATAACTTTGGCCTGACAACTTCCTTATCTGGAGACTCATTCTAGAATTTTCCCAGGAATTTAAGTCAAGCTCATTGGTCTATAGTTTGAAGATTATGTCCTCTTCCTTTTTTTCTTAATTGGGGAAATATTCCACTTCTCCAACTCTTTACTTACTTACCTATCCTATAAAATTTTTCAAATAGCACTATTCGTGCCTTAGCCATCTTATCAACTATTCTTTGAGTGCCTAGCACATAGCAGATGCTTAATAAAGGCTTCATGATTGAATGATTGATACCTGGGGAATTAGTGCAACTGGGCCAGGCAACTTGAATTCCTCAAAGGTGAGTGAGTGGCCTCTTACTATCACCCTACTTATCATGGGAGTCAAGAACCTGTTAGCTATTTTTGTTGTTCTGTCACTGACAGTCAAATGCCATTTTCCTTACCTAAGAAAACTGAAGCAAAACAAGATTTGGACAGCTTTGCCTTCTCTCTGTTTTCAGGTATCATCGTCCCAATAACAACAAACAGCTATTCACTCTTTTATCTTCCTTTTTTCTCCCAAAATAGTTTTTAAAAAGAAAAAAAATCGGGGCAGCTAGGTGGCGCAGTGGATAGAGCACCGGCCCTGGAGTCAGGAGTACCTGAGTTCAAATCCGGCCTCAGACACTTAACACACACTTACTAGCTGTGTGACCCTGGGCAAGTCACTTAACCCCAATTGCCTCACTAAAAAAAAAAAAAAATGCATTGTCTTTAGTATTCCATGTAAGTTTGAGCTTATTCTGAGATTTAGTAAAAATGATACCATCTTATAAAACTGTGCCACATTCTAATGTACAATACTGATACTGGAGTTTCCTAACAGGAAACTCTCCAGCAATTTTCACAGGGGGGAAAAAGAGAGACTTGTTTTTGATTTCCTCTAACTTGCCCAGCCAACAGCCACACTGTTAGGCTCATGCCACAGAAAGGTTCCACTGAGGTTAAACCAGATGAATTAGAAGTAGATTAATTAGAATCACTAGAGGAACACAAGAACAGGAAGGGTAAAATTCATTGGGAAAGCCTACTGAGATTATCAATGTCCTAAAGACATGTGATCACTCTTTGGGATAGACAGTACAGATAATTCAGATAGATCCACAACAGTCCACTCATTCTTTTATTTTGCACAGAATGAAGATAAAACTAGTAGTAGTAATAGTCGTGGTAATGGTGGTGGTGGTGGCAGTGGTGGTAATATTAGTAGTAGTTACATAGCACTTTAATATTTGGAAAGCACTTTCTCATTTTATTCTCACAACAAACCTGTAAGGTAGATGGTATTATTAGCCTCATTTTCCTCAGATGAGGAAACTTGTGCTGAAACATGTTAAATGATCTGTCCAGGGTCACATAGCTACTAAGTATTTGAGGCAAAATTCAATAGCAGTTTCCTTCTAGTTTTTAGAAATTAGCTGACATAAAACAAAAACCAGACATAACTCTCCTTAAGTGCTATCCATACCAAAGAGTATAGAATAGTGTTTGGATAACAGATTATGGTAATTCCACTGAAAACCAGGATATTCAAAACAGAAACAGAAATAAATAGAAACAGGAATGATTATAATTAATAAGCTACAAAGAGAAAAAAGGAAGAAAATACAATGCTTCTGGAGAGTCTACAGGTCACAATCTATGATTTTGGATTTCTGACGGGTCCATCAATGTTATCATAGAAAAATATAAAAATTTATTGCTGAAAATTTAGAATACAAGTCAAATGAAAGCTTCACACAAATTGATAGTATAAGCTATGTCAGGGAGAGGCCCTGATTGACTAAAAGAGAAAAGAAAATTAATATTGGCAATGTAAGTGAGTTCTGATAATAAAACATTTTCTATTAGTATACATGTTATAGGGCATAAAGAAAAAGAATGAAGATTATTTAGTCTGAACCAAAGTAGGTCTTTATAGGTCTGCAGTAAGCCTTAGAATTGGTACAGGTCAGCTTGATGTATTTCATCTCAGCCAGAGAGGGATCAGAAGCCACTTAATATGCAAATATGTTATTGGTCTTGGGAACACAGAATAGAGAAGATTTTCCCTTCACCCCTTTCCACTGCCCCTGTGGTCAACACTGCTGATGAAGTAGGTTAAAGCAGAAATACACAGGGGAGTGAATGTGAGTACTCATTTTATGATGAAATAGTTGTTTAGTTGTTTCAGTCCCATCTGAATCTTCATGACCCCATTTGGGATTTTCTTAGCAAAGATATTGGAGTAATTTGGCATTTCCTTCTCCAGCTCATTTTACAGATGAGAAAACTGAGGCAAACAGGGTTAAGTAATTTACCCAGGGTCACACAGCTAGTAAGTATCTGAGGCCAGATCTGAAATCAGGAAGACTCATCTTCCTGACTCCAAGCCCAAGACTCTAGTCACCATGCCACCTACTTGGCCATATTGAAATAAAATCTGCCTTGAAGATGGAGTCACTCTTAAAGAAAGGGAAAATTCAGGGATTCTCTTTATTTGCCTCTACAATATGAAAAGTAAAACAAAACACAAAAAAATTATCATCTAAATTCAAATTCAAAGAACTTACCACCTAAAAGAGGGAGGGATTATGATATGCAAGCAAGTAATTATTATGCAAATTATCACAGAACCACGTATTTGGAATGGCAGTACTTTGGGCATCATCTAGTATATCCTATAGCATAACATGAATCCCCTTTACAACCAAGTATACTTTGATCCTGCACTTAAAGATATTCCTTACTGGAGGGTTGCTGTCTTTTCAGGCAGTTCATTACACTTTTTAAAAAAAAATCTGTAACTATTAAGAAGTCTTTCTTACTATTTACAACTTCAACTTAATTACTCATAGCTCCCTTTTTGGTGAAACAAACCTATTCACTCATCACATAACAATACTTCAAATGGTTAAAAGTGACTATCATATCTGAGGCCGGGATTTGAACTCAGTTCTTCCTGAATCCAGGGCCAATGCTTTATCCACTGTGCTACCCAGCTGCGCCTAAATATCCTCAATTATGTAAATTGATCATCGTAATTTGTGACTTCTAATCAACTCACTGTGCCAGTCAACAACCTCAGGACACACTTCAATATGTCGACATCCTCCCTAACATATAATTCCCAGAAGGAAGGGCTTGCAAGGATTACACTGGCTTCTGTGGCAATACTGATCCCAGAGGTAAAGCTGGAAAAATCAGGGAACAGATATGCCAATTTAGCCACAGGTCTTCATCTCAGCGTAATGGCAAAGAGCAGTATATGCCACCAAGATCACCAAAGTAAAAAAAAACAAAAACTCCTATCTCTTTCACTTAAACTTGAACTGTGGATTAATGAGCTTTGTTGGAAGGGAAGGGGGAATAGCCAGGAAGAGGAGAGAAAGTATGGCCTGAAGCATTGTGGATCTTTGGAGTTTGTGAAAAGTAGAATCCCAGAATTCATCTCTAAAGTGATATTAAAATGCTGGAGCATTCCAATCAGTGTGTGTGTGTGTATCCCTGATTATATTATAGCTAGATAATGTCTTCAGTGCTAGGAATTACATAAATATGTATATGTATGTATGTATATGTAATATATATGTAATTCCTACCACTGAAGACATTATCTAGATATAACATAATCAGGGAAAAATACAGTAATTATAGCTTTCCCTTCCTCCCCATTCTGCTTAATATTTCATGTATCTCTTCATGCAGAATAAGAACAAATAAATTGTTTGGCTTCAATGCCACACTGTTTGTTTTTAGTTTCTGGTCAATTAATATATTCAATTTTTAAAAAATTTAATATTATTTAGCCTTTATGACTCTCCTAACCTACAGTTTGCAATTAAATATTTGAACCCAGAGGTTGGATTTTACATTAATCCTTGATAAGCCTAATATCAAAATATTGAATTCATTGTTCTAAATTACCAGTATTTTTGGATCTTTATTCTATCACACAGTAAGATGAATATCTTTTCTGGCTTTGTTCCATTTACATAATTGATGAGTGCCATATAAGTTTCAATTAATGGCATTGTTGAAAATATAGAATGGAATAAGTCAAGAAACAGATTCTCGACTTTCACTTCATAAGAAACTTGCATCCAGATTGACATTAATTAGTACACTGTGACCACTCATTCAACTGTGTCTAAATCCACTTAACTATATTGACATGATTTCTGATATCACTAAAACAAATCAGAGATTGAGGAGAGTAAACCTTAAAACTAAAAAGAAATGGGTCACTTTCAGAGAAGGTGATCACAGAAGGTTCCCTGTATTCAGTAGCATCTGAACTGTAACTTGAAGAAAAAGAAGCATTTCAACAGGGAGAGATGAGATGTCAGGGTATTTTAGGAATGGAGGATAGACTTTGCTAATGCACAGATGTGTGGAAATTCAAGAAAAGATCAAGGTATTCCAATTTGGATCAAAAAATTTGTGTATGTCATAAATAATATGAAGTAAGGCTAGAAATATAGGTTGGAATCAGATAATAAAAAAGGTCTTCAGTTCCAACTTAGGCAATTCATATTTGGTCATATTGACCATAGGGGTGCATTGAAGTTTCTGAGAAAAGGAGTTACATGATCAGACTAGCATTTGAAAGAATATTTTGATAGGATTGTAAAGGGTGAATTGGATAGGATAGATTATGTAAAAGAAGACCAGTTGGGAGGTGGGGTACAGGAATAGTCCAGGGATGAACTGAATTAGGTTGTGAACTAGAGTGCTTTCAGTGTGAATGGAAAGGAACCAATGTGGGCAATAAGTGTTACAGTGATAGAATTTAATAGGCTAAAGAAGGAAAGCAGTGGTCCTCAAGGCATACACCAGGAACTTTCAGAGGTCCCTAAGGCCCTTTGAGTGGGTCTGTGAAGTGAAAATTATTTTCATAATAATATTAAGACTTTTAAATTTCTATTATGGTAAATACTGATAGATATAATTCATATAAACAAAAGCCCCCCCCCAAACCCTAAACAGGTGGTTTTCAATAATTTGTAAGAGTTTAAAGGGATCTCAAGATGAAAATGTTTGAGAATTGCCTCATGTGACAGTAAGGGAAAGATAAGGAATCTATGTATAGATTTGGAAGTCATGTTCAGAGGTTTAATATCTGAAGTCTTTGTTAAGGATGAGATCACCAATGAAGAGACTACAGAGAAAGAAGAAATTTATTCAGCCATTCCCCAATTGATGGGCATCTCCTCAATTTTGAATTCAACTTTTTAAAAATCTCTTTTTCAATACTAACCTAGTAGTGGTATTACTAGGTCGAAGAGTAATCATGGTTTTATAGGCCTTTTGACATAGGTCCAAATGGCTCTACAGAATGTTTGAATCAGTATACAACTTTACCAAGAGTGTATTAATGTTTCATTTTCTCCATATCCCCTACAACATTTGTCATTTTCCTCTGCTGTCTTATTATCCAATCCAATATGTATGAGGTAGTACCCCAGAATTGTTTTGACCTGTAACTCACAGCACTTGCATATATTGTTCTCTTTGCTTCATATATTACTTCATTTTGGATCTGTTCATATAAGTCATTCCATGCTTTTCTATATGTTTGTTGTTTCTTACAGAACAGTGATATTCCAATACACTTGCACTACAAATTATTTACACATTCTACAATTGATGGGCATCATCTTTATTTCCAGTTCTTTGCTTCCACAAAAAATGGTGCTACCAACATTTTAGTGTATGTGGGGTCTTTTTATTAATGAGTTTTTATGAGGCATATGCCTAGCAGCAAATTCTTTGGGTTAAAAGGCATGGATTTTAAGCACTCTTTCATAATACCAATTTGCTTCCCAATATTTGTGTATCAATCTATGGCTCCACATGTACCTGCCTTCTACAACACACCTATCATTATCCTTTCTCATCTTTTATCACCTGTACCAATAAATTTTGCATGATATAAAACATCCAGGGTTTTTTATTTGAATTTATCTTATTAGTAATATAGAACATTAGGGATTTATAGCATTTTTTCATATGTTTAGTAATAGTTTGAAATTATTCCTTGAGAAAATATTGTTCATGTCTCTTGAGTATTTATCTATTAAAGACAAGGTTTGGGGCTTATATAATTTATTAGATGCCTGGAAATCTTGGATATGAAACTTTTATCCAAGAAATTAGATAAAAAATCTTTCCCCATTTATTTGATGAATTAATTTTTTGTAGAAATGCTTTTTATTTCATGTAATGGAAATTCTGCTTCATTTTTTATAATTGACTCCATCCCATGTTTAGTTAAGAATACTTCTCCCTACATATAGTTGTGAAGGATATATAAACTGTTTCTCTTTTTACTTTGTGCTATAACTTCTAAGACTAAGGGGATGTATCAATTTTATTAACTGTTAATTATGACTTACTATATTATTATAAATCTAATTTCTACCAGACTATTTTCTACTTTTTCTAGAAAACAGTTTTTTTATAATATGAAGCATTTAATCATTTAAATAACCTGAAAAGAAATTTCAGTATCATATTAGCTCAGCATACATTTTACTGAAAAATATAGAAGTTATGATATAAAATAATTTTAGACCTAGAAATTATGTCTAAATTAAGTCTAGATTAAGTCTAGAAAATAAATTATTTGGGACAAAATGTTACTATAGATTTTTTCAAGAATAAACTAGAGGTGGGAAATGTGATTAAAAGTTTCATGTATTTATATCTCTCTCTTCAAAAGAAAATGTGCAGACAGTATGTTTCTATACTAAATCAGAAAAGAGAGACTACTCAAAGTTAACAAATACATTGGCATACAGGTTTTCAGTACAAACCAATGATGCAATAGAATGAATGAGGTAAGATTAATCTAAATCTTGGAAGAAATGCTTAAGAATGAGTAGACACTGGTAGTAAATCTCAATTTTCTTAAGAACAAGAAGTATGTAAATGACTAAAGCTGGTAACTGATTTGACATCATGATTTTAATAAACACCATGACCTTGCTACATGTTAAATATATAGAATATTAAAGTTGGAATGGGATCTCATCTAGCTAGAAAAGATTTCAACTATTCTTCCCATGGAGGTAAACTTCCCAGGGAGGCCAACAACAACTTGCTAGATATTTATTAAGTTCCTACTATGTGTCAGGCATTCCAGAAACATCAGTTAACAAGTACTGAAAAGCGTGTCAAAAATAATTGTTTTTTCTTCGAGAACAAAGCAGGTCTCCCTCCTTCAGCAACTGCTCCAATGTCAACAACTATTAATGTTCATCACCAAATCCACTGCTTAGAGAGAGGACAAGAAATTTCTGATATCCTTTGATGGGGTCTTTTGGCTTTCTTTACTATTAAGCATAATTTTCAGCTGAGACAAATAGTGCTTCTTTTTACTGAGACTCTGAGGAGGAACCAGGTGTTGACTGTACAGATGTAGGTGTCCTGAAAATTAATGCTGGATTATTATTTTGGGAACCAGATTTATTACTGCTTAAGTATTTTTTCTTTTTTCTTTGTAGATCCTATAGTTTTTATATCTGGTATCTTCATGCCAGGTTTGATTGTGGGAGTGCTAAGATTATTTTTCATTTCTGCCAGGAAGCTTCTGCTTTTACCATTATACCCCACTGTTTTGTTACATGTTTTGCAGGTAACCAACAGAACAATTTGAAGGACCAGTACTTTTTAAGAATCTGTTTCTTTAAAATTGGGTCTACAATTTTTAAAATTCTAGATTAAAAAGTTTCTTTATGGGGCAGCTAGGTGGCGCAGTGGATAGAGCACTGGCCCTGGAGTCGGGAGGACCTGAGTTCAAATCCGACCTCAGACACTTAACACTTACTAGCTGTGTGACCCTCGGCAAGTCACTTAACCCCAATTGCCTCACTAAAAAAAAAAAAAAAAGTTTCTTTACTTTTGGTGTTAGTTTTGGCTTGGGCTTGAGGCAAACGCTGTACCTATCCAACACCAGAAACTAATAACAAGATGGACACTGGCTTTCTGAAACTAAATCTGAAACTTCATCTTTCTAGTTTTTTTTTCTTCTAATAGCCTAGATATGGTACAACTTATTTTATTATATATGGGACTTCCAAGATGTTTTTTTCTTTATATTTCTTGTATTTTTGGTTTTTGGGGGTGCTTGCAAGTCAAATAATTTTGTTATGCCAATTTTTAAGAATACAGTAAATACCCCCCTTTTATTGAACATTCACCTTTTTTTTCTATTTATGATTAGACTCAAGTTTACAGGGTCATTTGGGGTTATGTTTTGAGCTTCTCTGATTTATAATATATATTATGCCATTCTGTTTTGCTTTTTCTGCCAGGTGCAGAATAGTTTTGTGCTATTTGAATTGTCTTCCCTTTATATTTGAATTCCACATTTGCAAAGTAACTACACACAAATCACTTGAATGGTATCATTTTTAATGGGTCTCTGTATAACTATATGAAAAATAGTAATAAGATGATAGTGGATATAAACTAGATCTATGATTTCATTGACACAGCAAACTACCAAATAAGGAAATTCCTTTCACCAATGTACTTTATCATTTTCTTTACAACAAATAGTCTTACTTGCCTGAAGTTAAGTGACTGTCCCAAGATCACAGAACAAATACATATTTAGAAAAGGGACTTGAACTCAGGTCTTCCTCATTTGTCCTCCACTGACTATGCCATACTTACTTGCTAATAAGAACAGTAGCTTACACTATTCAAGATATGATAAAAAATGAAAACAGTGACTTTTTTTCTAATTTTTCTAATTTTTTTCTACTAATGTAGTCTTGATTCCAATTTGGAATCCTACCCTCTTTGTCAGTAAATTGATCCCAAAGTGGTCAAAGACAAATAAGAATGATCCATACAGAAGCCAACATTTATGGTAACACTTTCTCATATTCAGCATTGAAATCTAAGTATATACAATAGGGAATGAGTGAACAAATTTCGGCATGTGAATGTAATAAAACATTATAGTGTAAGAAATTATGAATATGATGTTTCAGTGAAATTTGGGGAAATAGATATGAATTAGTATGGAATGGAAAAAGCAAAAGGTGGAGAATAATTAGTATTATGTCATCAATAAATAATAATAGTAACAGTAATAGAAACTATCTTTGAAAGAATTTTGAACTCTTATTCTTGCAATAAAAAGTCATGACCATAAAAGACCAACAAAGATGCATACCTCCTGAATCATGGTAGAGCAGAGGAAATATGCAAGATGATACATACATTTTTAGACATAATCAACATGTTGATTTGTTTTTCTTGACTAATTTGTTATGAGATGAGCTTTTTTTGAGTTGAATTAGTGAATATTAAGAGTGCTTGAAACACAAAACATAGAATATTTAAAAGTAAAAATACTTAGAACACCACAAAAATAAATGTAGCATGGGAAATAAAGGCAAAATAAAATATGTTAGGTGGTTTCTACCATTTCTAAAGGAAATAGAAAGCAAACTCCTCAAGGCTTGGAATAAGTTTACTTCCATAATCCAATGAAGTGTTTGACACATAGTAGGTGCTTAATAAATATTTATAGAATTAAACTAATTTCAATTCATGCAATAATAAGATTCTTACTTTTAATTTTTCTGTTCTAGGTCTGACATCTGTGTTAATGATGGAAAAGCCAAGGTTAGTATATCAATAGAGTTTAAATCAGGCTAAAGCTTATTGAGGGTCTAGACCAAGTTGAGACCTATATGATGGTCCCACAAGAGCAGAGAGTCACTACTGCCTATGGAGGGAAAAACCCCAGTTTAGAAAAATGTAGTGGGTTAAAGCTTCTGTGCTAATCAAAATTGGGATTGGGCCCCAAAGTGAACATCAAACTTCTAGACTGGAGAGATGTGGAGACCCAGCTTAATAAATAAACAAACAAATGAATGAATAAATGAAAGGACAGGTAAGTGAATTAATGAATAATGAATAAAATGTATAAATACATAAATTAATTACTTTCCATTAACTTCTGCATATCCCTAAGTCTTTAAGTGACAGTTCTTGTTCTAACACAAATGCATATAACTATTGCTTATTGTGAGAGCTAATTCTCCTCTTGTTAAAACATGTTTCCCTGAGGAAATGCTATAAATATGCTATTGGTATATAGTAAGGGTTTGAGTAAATGAGATATTAAAAATTCAATACAGTAACAATATTTACTAATATTATTAAATAAACATCAAAAATCACTTTATTGGGGCAAAAAGTTTGGTGTTCTTTATTTAAAAACATAAAACATATAAACTTCCATGCTGTGGATTAGTATGTAGAAGTTCTACATATTTGACTTTTACTTGCATATCATGGAAATACTTATTATAGGCTACAAGTAAACCAGAAAACAAAAGAACCATATTTACCAGAAGCCCTGCTTTGGTGTGTTGATAAATTATTTTCTAGAATTCATATTAACAAGCACATTACAGAAGAGCTATTTAGCCTTCCACTATTACAGCTCAAGGTAATAAGTGACATATTTGAACATTAAGGAAGGAAACCTCTGGAGTGTGTAGATCTCTACATTGCCCACTGGAAAGATTACAGGGCTTTTTCTTTCTGTTAAGAATATGCTGTTATCCCAGTAACTTCAGAAGTCGCTTATTACATATCCCAGTGAAATTATTCCAATGCATTCCCTTGTTCTACTTACCCTCCTCCTTCCCCTCCCCATTTACTGACTGCTGGTTTGCTGGAGATCTTGAACTTGAGAAAGGTTAGACATCACAATGCTGGAGCAGTTTGTGAGCATCAGCAGATTTAGCTTGTAATTTCATTGATCTATATAGGCTTGCTGTTTGCAAACCAGCTGCTGCACTGTTTCCCCACAGCTACTGATCTGAGTAGCATCGATTTTTTTTTCCCTTACATTAACATAGCATTACTTCTTTAATGGGCTATAAATGGCTGGATGTAAATACAAACAGGGCTGCAAAAGGAAAACGTCAGACTCCTTTTTAAGGGATTCCATCTATTAATATTTGCCATAAAAATTATAGCAGAAATTATTGACAAAAGTAATGCAATTTTGATTTTCACGCAATTTGGTTTGTTTGCAGATACGTAGCATCTGCCAAATGATTTTCTTTGCCCAATGCATTAGCTAAAGCACTACAATAACACTGCATTTATAGATACTGTAAATTCACACCATTACCTACAGTATGAGAAAATTCAGCTTTTGAAAGACCAAAGGAAGTAGATGGTAACTTAATGAAGTCTGAATTTCTGTCAGCTGTGGAAAGGACATACATGGATTATGTTCCTTTACCTTTAATGAAATTAGGAAAAAGTATTTTCAAGAGCACTGCTATTAATATATCCAAATTTATAATAAGGGCATTAAAAAGACAATGTTGCCTTAATTAATGTTCTTAATCCCCTAATGGCAAGAATATGGATATCAATGTGGGGTAGGGAGATACCTATGTTTATGTCAAGGAAATTGGCTGTTTTTTCTCCAAGTTCTGTATTTGACCTAAATTATAAAAATAATAATTATAGGAGACAACACTGAAAAATAGAATAAAAGTTATTTTTGAACAGATGTTAGTTTATTAAATACTTACATTTTGTGAAAGAGAATATTAAATACTGCTTAAAATACAGTCTCGGCCTTAATTCGCTTCTTAAATTGCTTTATATAGATCAGAAGCTATTAACCAGAGCCTTTGTTTAAAGTTTCAAGAGATGAAACCAACAATGAATTTTACAACATGCATTTAAAGTTTTCTACCACTAGACTGGTTCAACTTTCAAACTGATAGGTATTTTAAAAAAATCCTTCATGTCCATAGGATCTACTGTGTTGGAAATACTTTATATATATACTTTATCTAGATAAAATCTTAGATGTAAATTTTGGGTCCCATTCCCTCTTTTTTACAAATGAGGAAATAGAGGCCCAGAGAGATTGTCACTAGCTCAACACCAAACAGATACTAGCAGAGCCAAGAGGTAAAATCTCTTCTTATAAAGAGAGCTCTCACTAAGCATATCCACCAAGAAGTTAGGCAGTACTATTTTATACAGACTATCAAATTCCTCTGTATAACTGGAAGTAGTTTCTTGGATCCTTTCTTTTGCTCCTTTGAAAATATATATATATATATATAAACTTATTATAGGGGCCGCTAGGTGGTGCAGTGGATAGAGCACTGGCCCTGGAGTCAGGAGTACCTGAGTTCAAATCCAGTCTCAGACACTTAACACTTACTAGCTGTGTGACCCTGGACAAGTCACTTAACTCCAATTGCCTCACTAAAAAAAAAAAAAAACAAAAAAAACAAAAGAAAAAAAACAACTTATTATATAAAAAGATACTAAACCCAAAGTATACTAAGGACTTCCATTTTTAGGTTTGACTTTAAATATCTGTGTTTCATTTCACTAAATCTTCTCAACTTCCATAAGCCAAACTTCACCTAAATTGAAAGTACCAAGACACTACCAATGAGTGTAAATAATTATCATTATGTATATTTAGAAAGCATTTTTTTTTAAGATGCTCAGAATATTTTCTACCTTGATTAGTTTAAATGTAATGTCACTGTGGTATTTTTAATTAAAAAATTTAAAATAAATCATTTCATTTGATCTTCCCAATGTCTTATCAAGCAGGTTCAATTTAATTCACCATATCTTGAAATAAGGTCCAACAGATAATCATTATGTTGTGTATGATAGTTATTAGGATTTAAATCTCATTTTTTACTACGCTAGGCTCCAGAGAAGGAATCGTGTTTTATCTAAAATTATTGTCTTCCCCTTTACCTAACGTTTTTTACATAGGGGAAACATTTATTAAATGTGTATTGAATGAATAGGAAACATTTATGTCCTCAATTGTTTCTTAGTATTTCTGATAGATTTTTTTTTAATTTGTGGAGGGATCTTCGGGGCAGATAGAACTTCTGATTTCATTGTTCATTGTGATTTCATCCTCCCAGTGAGGAGTGCAGACTGTGACTTTGCAACGTACAGTCATAGCGAATTGTTTGAGATAATGGAAGGCTGAGTGATTTACCCAGGATTATAGCAGCATTCATTATATATCAGTGGAAGGACATGAACTCAGGTCTTCATGTCTCTAAAATTATAAACTATCTAACAAGCCATTATGCATTTCATAGTCCATCACCATATATATATATATATATATATATATATATATATATATATATATATATATATATATATATCCAAGAACCTTCCCAATGTAATGGAAAGCCCACATTCTCTTACATGGAAAAAAAGTATGATCATTTAATTTAATCATTCATCAAACCCCCAAAGGTAGAACAGGAATATATACAATATCTCTCTCCCATATTCCTTTTGTTTTTTTAAAGGCTAAAATTCAAATAAAATCAGCCTTGAGAAGTAACAAAACCTTTTTCTAATACAAGGATCAATGATAGGAGTACTCCAGGAATGTACTTTGTAAGGAGATTGTGTTCAAGTATTTGTTGGTAAGTTTTTATTGTGTCAAAGCAAAATATATGAATATATTTCTGTAATTTTTAACATGCTGATATTTCCTTTTCTCCTTAAACATAGGACAAAATGAAAATTAACCTTTTCTTAATGACTAAGGGTCATCCTTTCTGAACATTAATTATCACCCTGTACTGTAATGTTTTCACAGTCTCTTTAGATGTATAGGGATTTTTTTTGACTGTACTCCAAATGACCTCAAAACGCTATGCTTTTTAAGTTCCTGTGTTTGAATTTTCTGTCACTTCTCTCTATCCGGCTGTTAGCTATAATTTCTTTTTTCTATCAGCGTGCTTCTGTATTTCAGTTCTTTGGCCTTCCAATTACCTGGTTCTAATATGCCTGAGAGGGAGCCATAATGCAGTGGATAGAGAGCTGGTCTCAGTTAGTAAAACATGAGTTCAAGTCTTACATCACACACTCCAGCTATGTGACCTTGGGAAGTCAACTTAACCCCTCAGTGTCCCCAAGTACTGCTACAAGATGACATACAAACTGTAGAACAGATGTTAATCTGCATTGATAAAATGAGTTTCTTCATTGAGTTTCCTATACACACACACATACATACATATATGTGTATATATGCATGTAGATACATTTATATACATGTATGTGCATACATATGTGTATACATTTATATACATAAATGTGTAAATTATACGTAAGTCAAGTCAATAATCACTTATTAAGCACATACTATGTGCCAGGTACTGTGGTAAGGAATGGCTATCAGGGCAGCTACATGGCTCAGTGGATAAAGTGCCAGATCTGGAATCTAAAAGACCTGACTTCAAATTTTGTCTTAGATACTGTGTGACCCTAGGCAAGTCACTTAATATGAAAGTTGTTGGACATAAAGGGTTTAAGATGTTAAATTAATAAATAACAGTTCTAGATGTCCAATAGGCAATTGAAGATGAGAGAGGAGAAGTCAGGAAAGAAATTAGTGCTGGATATATAGATGCAAGAATCATCTGCATAGAGATGATAATTTAAATCCATTAGATACTGACAAGATCACCAACAGAAATAGTAAATGGGGCGGGAGGGAAGCTAGGTGGCACAGTGGATAGACCACTGGCCTTGGAGTCAGGAGTTCAAATCTGGCCTTAGACACTTGACACTTACTAGCTGTGTGACCCTAGGCAAGTCACTTAACCCCAATTGCCCCACCAAAAAAACAAAAACAAAAACAAAAAACAAAATAAAAAAAAAGAAATAGTAAAGAGGGAAAAGAAAATAGGGCATAGGAGAGAGCCATGGGACACATCCATAGGCATGGTTCAAAAGAAGATCCAATAAATGAAACAGGATCAGTCAGTTAGAAGAATCGAGAAAGAACAGTGTTATGAAAACTTAGAGATAAGAAAGCAATAAAATGAAAAGGGTGATTGGCAGTGCCAATATGCAGTAATATAACATGTATAGATAGTATAGCCTGTGCATGTATGTATGTCACACACATGTATATAATAGGTATATGCACATACATGAACAGGTGCATACACTGTCTCTATAGATTGCACAGGTGCAAACATGAATATGTTATGTAGTAATACTCAGTATTACATTCTATAAATTTAAGCATAATACCTGTAATATGTGTGCATAATATAGTATACACTGTGTAATATATTAAATTTATGTAAGCCTGTTGGGTTAGCAATCAGATAACATCTATTTTTTTTTTTTACTTTATGAGGAGTTTTTTGTGTTTCCTTCATTTTTTCAGTTGCTTTTCCATATTGATTTTACTTATATCATGACCTACTTGATAAACTTTTTTGATATTCTAATTATATTTTTAATTTAGCATTCAATCATCAGTATGACTCTTATACGTGTGTGTGTTTTAATTGCTGTGGGTTTCATGCTTATCCTTATTTTGCTTTTACCTTTCAACTTGCTATTCATAAGTTTACTTGGCTAATAGTTCTATAAAACACCCTTATTTTTATTATCTCTCTGCTATCCAGGGAGTCTCAGAATTATCTTCCTATAAATTATTTATCATTGCTTCAAATAGTTGAGGAATGAAAACCAGGAATCTAAAAATAACAAGTGAAGTAATCGGTAATCCCTAAAAAGTATAGCCTACTCATGTTCAGGTGGATAGCATACTTGACCAGCTTCTGACAGCCTAACTTTATTGCTGTATTTGTAAACATGCCCTTTTAACTCATTCATTCACCATTTTTTTTTCTTTCTGTGCCTTGGTGTCCTTGTTGGCAAAATGGGAACAATGAAGCCATAATATCTATCCCCATGCACCACAAAGGCATGCAGGGAGAATGAATAGCCATAAAGTCCTTCAAAGCTTGGTGAGAAAAGGCACTTTAGAGCATAAACACCATCCAATTATTCTCATTACTATTAGTGAGGGAAAAAAATGCTGCAAAGAAATAGCATGATTATAGTACTCTGCATTCAACCAAATAAGAAAGCAGACTAGTGGTGAATCCCATCAAAGATAAGAATTACTTCGACCACTCCTTCTTTCCCTCCAGCCACTGAAAGAAATGGTTTCTCTGCCCATGTTTAAATAGGCTTTCTACCTTACTTTCATTTTGTTTAAAATCCACAGTGCAGTGTGGTGCGTAAATGAAATTCCCATCTGCTTTTACATATTAAGAGAAAAGAAGTGCATTTTAATGCACAGATTGGACATTAAATCATTTTTTGCTGGAGGTTAGCTCAAATAAATAGTAATTGTAAAAATAGACTGGGGGATGCAAATGAAACAAAATGAGAATAGACTTAACAGCTCACATCAGCTCTCCTAATCATTTTTTAATAATTATTCAACTAAAAGAAATCCTTTTATAATCATGAGCAAGAGGTTCTCACCCATTGATATTCATATTTGGGCATGTTTTAGGTTGTATATTGCTAGTGACTATTCTCCTAAAATATAAATAAATAAATGAATAAATGAAATGCACATGGCATTAAATACTGTTCAAAAACGGTCTTTTCATTGGTTTGACAATCACCTCTTCATTCACAATTTTCAGACACCCATTTCATTGAGAAATCCAACATAATTTAGGCAAAAGATTATGATTCCATCAATTGGATGTTTCAGAAAATAACCATTTATTTATGAGATAAAAAATAATAAAATGAAATGAAATGAAAACACAGGACAGATGAAATTACCTTCCTGCACAAGCCACCCTCCCTTTATACAAATCCAAGAGTACTGCTTCTTATTTGGTACACTGTATTTTTTAAAAATGTTTGACATTGTCTTTGGTTTCAACTTTGAAACCTCTAATTCTGGTTTATACTGTGAAAATGGGAGGTAAACCCCTGAAAATGCAAATCAAAATAATTAGGCACTTGGAAATAGATTACAGAAAATCTCAGGGTTCAGCTTATTTGAAAAGAGGAAACAATAGCAGGGCAGCCTGGGAAGTTACATCGTGGAAGCCCAGTTGTTGTACAGCAGGTGCAAAGATACAGCCTATGGTGTCACTGCCGGGCTTGCATTGCCCCCTATGGTTGCTAGGTGTCAGTTCTAGGGAGGAATGGAAACAATGTACTTTGCCAGTGACTCATCCCCATTCTCAGCTGCAGCTCTTTTCTTCTGAGCTAGCTTTTCCAGGGACTAGAGGATCCATTCAGATTTTGCAGTATTGGAACTACAAATGCTTGGTTGTCCATTCATATTAAATTGATGTATAGATGTTCTTACTTTTATTATATGTACAACAATGCATTTGCATATTTACATATATAAGCACAGGGAAACAAGATATGAATGATCTTTTAAAGCAGAATGCTTAATATTCTTTCCAATTACAAGGATTCTGAAAGTTGCTTTAGAGTACAGGTTCTTAACATGGAGCCTACATCCACGGAGATAGATAGATTTCAGTGGGTCTTTGAACTTGGGGGGAAAATTACATCTTTATTTTCACTAAACTCTAACTTTTAATATTTTCTTCAATTATGATTTTCTTTAAAATAATTATTTTAAGGAGGAATCCAGAGGCTTTTACCATACTGTCAAATGGGTCTATCACACACACACACACACACACACACACACATACACATGAGTTAAGAATGCCAGCTTAGAGTTTGTAAATATCTGAAAAATATGTTCTTTCTCCTTTCTCTGAATTTACCTTTTCATTGTCCTTGTATGACAAATTTTATCACTTAAATAATATATTCTTTTTACATTTTGTGTCCATCTTAACTAGAGCCAGGGCAAGACATTTGTGTATCAGATTTTAAAAGTACTCTTCACTGGAAAAGTGTGCCATCTCTCTGCTACTTGTCACCAGAAGCTTTGAGGCCTTGATGTAGCACATTGTTATTTGATGTTGAAATGAATACCCAGATGCAAGCAGGATGGATTAGCATTAAAAACATGTATATTTATAAAAATCAATATTTAAGAGTGTTACTCCTTGTAACTTCCTGAGTGCTATACCTTAAATGCTGAGAGGATTTAAGTCTGATACAAACATTAGGAATCATCTAGTCCAAACCGCCGCCCCCCACTTTGTGAATGAGGAAATGGAAGACTGGGGAGTTGAAGTGATCCACAACATTCAGGTAGTATGTGGCAGGAGATCCAAAATTAGCAGTTCTGACACCTGGGATCAACTTTACAAAATGAGGCAAGGGAAAATAGCATGAAATACACACTAAAATAAACTTTTTTTTTTTTTTTTAGTGAAGCAATTAGGGTTAAGTGACTTGCCCAGGGTCACATAGCTAATAAGTGTTAAGTGTCTGAGGCTGGATTTGAACTCAGGTAATCCTGACTCCAGGGCTGGTGCTCTATCCACTGTGCCATCTAGCTGCCCCTAAACTTTTTTTAAAAAAGAAAAAATCCATTAAGGGGTTAGAGGAGGCAACTAGGTGGCACAATGGAGAAAGTTATGGTCCTAGAATCAGGAAGACTATAGTTCAAATAAGGCCACAGATGTTTCCTACTTGTGTGACCTTGGGCAACTACTCTGTTTGCCACAGTTTCCTAAACTATAAAATAGGGGTTATAACAGTGCCTTCCTCCCAGGATTGTTGTGAGGATTAAATGAGATAATATTTGTAAGGCACATAGTGTCTGATACAAAGTTGGTACAACATAAACACCAATATTTTCATTGTTATTATAGCATCATCTTACTTTTGTTATTTTTGCTGTTGTTATCATGACCGTCATCATCATTTTTATTATTATTATTATTGGGATACAGGGATTCAATAGAAGAGAAAACCTGAAATGTTGGCCCATATTGCAGAGATATCTCCAAGACCCTGAAGACTCTGTCTACCTGAGTGGGTGTGTTCAGAAGAGGGGGAATCAAGTAGTGCAGGATTAGGAAAGAACTCATCTGGGGTGTGGCCACCAGAGGGAAGAAGTGGGTAGCTTCCTATTTGAACTAATTATTCTTGCTGGCATGTATCTAGACTACTTAAGGAAAAAAAAAGTGTATTTATGCCTATCCTCTAATGCCCTAGAGAAAAGCCCTCATGACATTCATTGTCTTAGTTATAGCTCTGAGTGGCCAAGCCTGCCACTGAAACTTGAATTTCTTGCTCCAAATCCAGCGTTTTTCCAATTGTCAGCCTTAGGCTATTGCCTTCCTTAGATAGCCTGAATCCTGAAGTCATTCTTGCTTTTCAGCTATATTTTAAAAATGTGGAGGGATGGGAACACAAGCCTGAGCATGTGGTAGGCTATCAAAGAACTAACTCATATTCCCAAGTACTCATTTTAGTTAGTAATTGCCCCTGAGTATATTTAACATTCTTTAACAGAGGATCTCAGAGTATTACCTGAAAATAAGCTAATTTCTCTTTGCCAAAGCCCTGGGATGAAAAATAAAATTCTCAGCCTAACATTTTTGATGCTTCACAAATTGACTTTGACCCACATTCCCATTCTTATTATAGATCACTTCTCTTCATATAGTTTTCCTTTTAGTTACATAGTTCTAGCTAGCTGTTTCCCATTCATAATATTCTATTTTTTACCTCTATATCTTTGCTGAATTGTTCTCCCATGTTTGGAATGTACTTAATCCTCATGTTAACCACTTAGAATTCCCAAATCCTTTCAAGACCAAGCTCAGATTCTGTCTCCCACAAGAGTATTTTTCAAATAATTCTCTCTTTCTCCCCTCCCCCCAGTGGGGCATACTAGGTAATAAGTAGGTCAGCAGCAGTATCTATAGGACCTGGGTTCAAGTCCTACCACTGACACTAGCTGTCTGAACATGGCACTTCCCTCCTAATGCCTCAGGCAACTTTAAGTTTCAGATCAGTTGCTGATTTGCATCAGTTGAGGGAGTTTCTACTCTGGTAGTTCCTATGAAATAACAGGTTTAGACCATGCATCATACATACTGATCTGCATATATGCCATGCCCCTGAAGTAAAATTCAAGTTCTATGAGGGCCAGTACTGTTTTATTTTTCTGTTTATATTCCTACCTCTTAGCAAAATGGGTAGCATGTAGCACAAATGTTTGTTTAATTGAGTTACACATTTTGTATATAATTATCCCTATTGTAATAAAGACAGACTAGGAACAAGTAGTAGTTGAAGACTATACAGGAGAACTGTGATATTTCCATTGAGAGGAATGGGTAGGTTTCCTACAAGACACATCAGAACTTCTAACCAAAGTTGAGAAGTCCTAGTATTCATGCTGAAGATCCACAAAGACCAATTTCTTTTAGCATGGTGTCCAAAAATATTTTATAGTAGAAAGAATACTGAATTTGGAATCAGAAGATCTGTGTTTAATTCTATCTCTGATATTTAAATTTTTATGTAACCCTGTTCAAACTACTTCTTAATTCTCTGACTGAGTTTTTGGTTTTTGGATATTTTTAGGTTTGGTTTTGTTTGTTTATTGTTTTTAATCTGTAAAGTGAGGCAATTAGACTAGACAAACAATTCTCAACCTGTGGTCAATAGATCTCTGGGCTCTGTGAGTCTCTTTCATGGGGTCCTTGGGGTCAAAACTATCTTCATAATAATACTAAGATGTTGTTGTTGTTGTTAGTCCTTCATTTTCAAAGAGAACTAATGACATCATAGGTGAGAGCTGAGTGAACAATTGGACACCAAAGACAGATGCAAGCCCTCACACAAGGGGTGCTAGTCCTCCCTTAATAATCCATATACCCACCAAGATGTTATTTGCTTATTAAAATACTCATGCCTTTTCCAACCACATATCTATATAAGCCCAGATTTCCTTTAACCAAAAACATATATGTGTGTGTGTGTGTGTGTGTGTGTGTGTGCAATCACAACATATTGAATATAGAAAGAAAATTGAAATAAAACTATCATCTATTAAACCAGATATTAAAGAGATTTGCAAAAATATGTAAAACATTGCTGTTGTCACTACTTCATTCATTCATTTATGTATTTATGTGTTTATTTAATTTTTTGCTGTTTCAGAGAATATAGGCCTTCAACACAGGTTTTCTTGAATAAGTCTGGTTATTCCTTAAGTCATACAGCTTCCCTTATGAAGGGCAGCAAAAGTTATTATAGCATGCTTGCTTTTGCGTGCACACATACACATGTGCACACATACACACACACACAAACATGTATGCAAATATACAAGCATATGCACAATTCACTAAGTAAATTAAACTTTTGAAAGTATTCCTTGCTCAAACTTACATTCCAGCTTTACACCAACACCATGCCAGGAGGCTCTTCAAAAGATTAAGACAGGTCCCTGGAAAAACTGATGAAACACTTGTACCACAATGACCTTCTTTGTAACCATTCTAACCAAGTCTAAGGTAAATTGAAGGATGTCTTATTGTGTCATCCCACAATTTTGTTCAGAAATGCTATTTCTAAAAAAAAATCAGTGTGATTCATTTTTGTTCATTCTAAAAATTAGAGCCCAGTTATAATTATAATTCATTATTTGTCAAACATAACAAAAAATACACTTTTTCATATTTTCTTGTTTCATTTTTCTGTATTCAATACCAATCAAATCTTTTATTCAATGTTTACTATGAAATGTTGGTTCCTGTTTTAAGTGGATTCACTTTAAGTGGCCTTTTCCCAGTACCAATTATCCTTGGATAATGAGGGCCTCTTATAGTTAGGTCTGGGGTACTTGGGTTGACAGGTCACAAGTCTGTAGTATAATAAACTGTGTTAATGTGTGTTAATATTCCCTTTATACAGAGGGAGTTACTCATATATATATATATATAATCACAAACTTGCAATATCCTACATGCTTCTATTTCTTCTTTGCCTCTTTGTTTTCTGATATGTTCATTCCCAATTTCTAAATGATTGTTATTTATATGAAGTTAACTAGTGACTTGGTACTTGATACATTAAAAATAATCCTAGGGGTAGCTAGGTGGCACAGTGGATTAAAGCACAAGCCCTGGATTCAGAAAGACCTGAGTTCAAATCCGGCCTCAGACACTTATATTTACTAGCTGTGTGACACTGGGCAAGTCACTTAACCCCAATTGCCTCACCAAAACAAAAATTACAAGGAGGAAAGCTGGAGATGATAGTATAATACCCCCCTTAATGCTGATGTGTCAAAGTAGGTCTCTTTATAAATATCCTTGGGTACTTTAGGCTAATTAATTAATAGTAATGATAATAAAAATTAATAATAATAATCCTACTCTGCACAAGATGTTGAAAGTAACTCTCTGTTTTTCCTTAACATGTTGACCACAGCATAGAATTTGGATTACTATAAAATCCCTTCTGAAATTCCAAACTTATTGAATATCTGGAAGGGCCTTTCACTTTGTGATTTTCTACTTTTCTCCTGAACATTCAAATGCCTCAAATTTTGTCCTTCCTTTAAAATCTAATATTGCTATCTAGACAAAACAAGGTGAGGAAGTTTAGGGCAAGCCCAATATGGCAGGAGGGAAGGAGGGGAGACCTTCAACTTTAATATATCATTATAAAATTTTCCCCTACAGAATAGAACATAGTATAAGATCATTTTGTCTTGAATTAATATCCATTTATATGTATCCTCTAGTACTTTCATTATCATATTCCTCCATGTCAGGATTCCCTTATATTTTTAAATATCATTGAGGAACCCAAAGATCTTTTATGGGGATTATCTCAGTCAATAGTTATCATGTTAGAAATTAAAATGTTTTAGTATTATTATGGAAAAAATTGGCTTCATGTACCCCAACGCATTCCCCAGACCACACTTTGAGAATCCTTGATCTACTAAGTTCTAAAAAGAAAATGCTTTTTTTTTTTCATTTCTATCTCCAGCTACTGGTACAATATTTTTCACATGGTAGGTGTTTAACAAATACCTGTTGAATCAAAATGAATCTAACCATATTTAGTTACAAAAGTATGAAAAGCCTGGAAAGTCAGAATCTTATTGTTGGCAGGTATATTAACAGACATTCAGTTCAACTCCGTGCCCTACAAAGGAATATCACCATCACCACCAACCCAGCCCTAACTGCCTGATAATTGTGTATCCAATCTTTGCTTGAATATTTCCACAGATGTTAAATTCACTATCTCACAAGATGGGACATTTCAAGTGTGAATACCCTTAATAGTGTAAAATTGAAAGTTGATTTTAATTCTATTTTGCTAAGACTTAATCAAGGTAGAATTAATAATTTCTTTTTGCAGTTCCTTCCCCTAGTAAAGTTCATCCACCATCCACATCCTGGAGAAACTTGCCTAAAGGTCAAGTTTTTGTCTATTAATTTATTCCCTCCACTTTTGTAACTCCACCCATCACTCACTTTTACAAAGAAACTTGATTAATCTAAAAGGTCAAATCTCATCACTTTAAACTATTGAAGCAACAATAGCCTAAAAACCTTTGTCTTGTGTCTAAGTTGTGGTATAGAAAGTTTTAGAAGAGGAGGTCCAAATGATGTGGTTCCATTTCTGATCATGTCACCAATACTCATTCAGAAGAAGACATACCTGTGAGCTCTAGATTTTGCTCTTTCATTTCACGAATTGTTATAAAAGATCCTATCAGCCCAAGTGACTATGAACCCCATTTATTGGCAATTGCTAGCTTTACTAATGAATGGATCTTGCTTGGAACTTTGTCTCTCAGGTTTAATTTCTACCATAACAATAGTTAGACAAGTATTACTTATATTGCATGGAAATCTACTTGCCCTGAGTTTCCACTCATTAGTCCTAGTTTTGCCCTCTGGCACAACACTGAAGTCCAATTGCTCTTCCAAATGAAACGTTTATAAATATTTGAAGACAGTTATTATCCCTATTCTTCTCTAGCCGAAAAGTTTTTAATTCTCTTAACCTTTATTTTCCAGACCCTTTACCCTCCTGGGAAATTTCTTCTGAATGTTTTTATTTGTCTATGTCCCCTTGAAAATGTTCAGACCCAGAAATAATACTCCAGATTTTGTCTGATTAGTCTAAATATGGTAGTTTCCTCCTTTTCTAGAAACACTATTTGTATATTAATGCAGCATAAAATTGTATTCATATTTTGGCAACCATGTCATAATATTAGTTCACATTGAGGTTTTTATGAACTAAATATATTTAAACTAAATATCTTTAATTTCATCCTGTTAAATTCAGTTCATCATTCAAACCTTGCCTATATCATTTCAAATTCTGATCATATCATCCAGTTCACTAGCTATCTCTAAGTCTTGTGTCATCTTGAAATCCAGTCACAGAACCTTAGAATGAAAGGACCAAAGGGATCAACTAATCTGACCCATAGACTGTGTTTTTTAAAATAATTTTTACTGCCGTATTTTATATATTAATTTTTATCTATATATTAATGGCTATTTGAACCCATTTTGGCAGTAAGCATTTATTATTAATTAATATTACAAATAGGTAAAGTTTTGACCATGTGGGAGTTAGCACAAGCAGGAGAAAAGCTCCAGAAGACCCATGCTGTCTCAGAGAGAAGAGTGGAAGAGTGCAGCAAGAGAGACCCCCCCCCCCAAAGGTTTTATCCTCTTTTTATAGAGGCTGGTCATTGTACATTGATGAAAGCTAATTGGTTAGCATCATTCAATTCCATTGGTTGGCATGACTTGAGGGTGATCCAAATTAAAATGAACCCTACCAATAACCTAAGGGAAGAGACCTTCCCTGCAGGGCAAAGGCAAAATCCAGTATGTAGGTGTGGTTTAATCAGTTCACTGAGCTAGACAAAAGAATCATTATTCATTTCTTTTGTTCCTTTGGACTTATCCCAGACAAGATTTGCTGAAGTTCTGGGACTCTCTGGAGTTGGGGGGGGGTGAAGGAGGAGAAGGGACTGAAACTGATCTCTGGGTCACCACAAGAAATTAATTATTAATAATTATTTTCTTACATCTTTAACAGATGAGGAAACTAAGGTCCTGAGTAGTGAATCAATTTGACAAAAATCACATAATTAAATATTAGCAAGAGAAGAATTAGAACTCAGGCCTGTTCTTCCTATTATATATGCTATATTGTTTGATAAGTATGCCTTCAATGTATTTATATCATTAATGAATATATTAAAGAGGACACAGTCAAAACTAGAGCTCTGACTCTATCTGTATTATCTTCCATAAGAGGCTGCCAATTTCTTAACTGAAATATAGTCATAATATTTAATACATTCTCCTCCTCCCCAATCTTTTCTTGCCAGCTGATTTGTTGCAGGAAAAAGAAACTGTACCCAGAAAACTTTACCATAAAACCAACAGAAATTCAATGTTGGACCTCTTTCCTTATGAGTGACTTCAAAAGTCACCTACTACATGTAGGACCACTCCAGCCATACTTCATTGTACTTTCTGGCCTTCTTATCATCATGCCTCATTGCCAGGACCAGAAAATATGCCTACGGGTACGTTTCCTTAAAAGACCTAAAATTTCTCACCTAGAAACTCACTGGACTATCTATCTGCTATATCTAGGCCTGCCTGTCCCCAACTGTGCTTCATTCTTCTCCTAGGCCTTCTTTACCAGCTGCATTGATACCCACATATATTACCCCTTTCAAGGCATCCCTCTCCCTTTTCAGTTCTTGAACCATAATCATAAGATTATAGGATCATAATCAAATTAAAAGCCAACATTTTTCTATTTCTCTACTCATTGTCCATCACTTTCAAAACCCAATGAACTCCTTCCTGTCCACTATTCCTCTTTATTTGTTGTCACTCCTAATTAGAATGCTAACTCCTTGAGAGCAAGGACTGTCTTCCCTTTCTTGTTTGTATCTCTAGTGCTTAGAAGAGTACTTGACACATAATACATGCTAAATATAAACTTTTTAAAAAAATTTTAACATTCTGAAACTGAACTCATTATCCCCATGCCATCTCTCTTGTGACCTAGACTCAAAATTTAGCATCCTTATAATCCTATCAAAACCAATCAGTTTCCAAGTTACATTGGCTCTAATACCACATTTATCCTTTCGTAACCTTGACCATGTCAAGTTACTGTTTTTCTCTAAAATCCTGTATTTTTGTGTCTATGAACATGTCATTTCCCTCTAGTTAGTTGTAAAGTCACAGAGGGCAGGAATGGCCTGAAACCTTTATCCAAAGCATGTAGAAGAGTTCCTGCCACATAGTAAACATTTAGGAAGTTCATGTTGATTGATTGGCTCAAATAAATTCTACTTTGTTTTTTTTTTTTTTGGTTTTTTTTAGGCAATGGGGGTTAAGTGACTTGCCCACGGTCACACAGCTAGTAAATGTCAAGTGTCTGAGGCCGGATTTGAACTCAGGTACTCCTGAGTCCAGGGCCGGTGCTTTAACCACTGCGCCATCTAGCTGCCCCTAAATTCTACTTTGTTAACAAATTTATTTATCTGCTTCAACTTATTTATCCTCATCAAATTGCAATATTCTTTAGACTCTGCGTCATCTCTATCTTTGATACCCCAAGTGCCTAGTATAATGCATCTAGTAGGTATTTAACATTTATTGAATTAAGCTGAATTTATTGAATTAAATAGCTATTGTATGCAGAGGACTAGATAAAGAACTAGGGGGTATATCAAGTTTAGATATGAATTTGATTCCTATTATTATAGGAGGGAGGAAAGGCACATATAGAGATAACTATAAAAATCAATAATACATGAGAAGTATATGAGGGAGTTGCTAAACAAAATACTAGGTTAGGTCCAAAAAGGAGCTTTTCATCAACAAAGATATCACGGAAAGCTACATAGAGGGTGTTGGCATCTTCTATGTTAGCCCTTTGAGCTACAAGAGATGTTTATCCAAAAACAATAATGGAATGAAGCATTTTTGATAGATAAAGCATTTACTATGTGGCAGCCACTGTACTAAGCTCTTGATCTAGAAACAAAATTTTTAAAAGATATCCTTTACCTTTGAGGAGCTTATGTTCTAAAGGAAGAAAAAACACCTAAAAGGTAGTTTGAAGAAGGATGAAGGATGCCCTGGGCTCTTCATGAAATAGTGGTACTGGATACACTAAAGAGTAGCAGAATAGTACTATATTTTACTTATGCATGGAGGGGAGTCTTATCCCCCAACATCAAACCTGAACTGTGAGAACATGGGGTCATATATGATGCTAGAAAATAGGTTCTATCTTGTGGTCTCATTTGAAAGTATGTTCTCTATGAAATAAAATCCCCTACCTGCTCCCAAATGAGAGCATGGAGTAGGTAACTTTGTCCATGAAGCAGTAGGGTAATGCAGTGGATAAAGCATTGGTCCTGGAGTCAGTAAGACCTGAATTCAGAGACTTACTAGCTACGTGACCCTGAGCAAGTCCCTTAACCTCTGTTTGCCTCATTTGCCTTATCTATAAAATAGGGATAAAGTAAAATAGAAAGAAAACTGGGGGAAAGAATACTCTATGACTCTTAAAGTCATAGGCTCAAGGCCTTTAGATCTCAAAGACATCTTACAGAATATGTAGTGCAACCCCCTGATATTACAAATGAACAAATTAAAGCCTAGAAAGGTTAAGTGATTACCCAACATTACACAAGGGACAAAGCTAGGATTTTAATTTAGGCTCTCTGACATGAAATTCTATAAGCTGGATATACCATGTTACTAATGGTGACTGCCTTATATAGTAAGCAAAGATATTGAGCAAGTGTATTAATAGAAAATAAGAATTAGGCAAATAATAAGAATAAGAGACAATAGAAGATATCTTCAATCCACCTAGTTAAAACCTCTATGGATAAGTTACCGGAAAATATTGACAAAAACCATAAAGTAAAAAAAAAAAAAAAAAAAAAAAACCAGGGAGGGATTTCCATCTCCATTGGTGGAAGAAAAACTAGGCATCAAGATAAAGTAACCTTGAATAGGTACTTGATGATACTCAGAAATCCCATTTTTAATCTGTAGTTGATTCCCCATCATTTTATTTATTTATTATTTTGTTTGTTTGGTTTTTGCGGGGCAATGGGGGTTAAGTGACTTGCCCAGGGTCACACAGCTAGTAAGTGTCAAGTGTCTGAGGCCAGATTTGAACTCAGGTACTCCTGAATCTGGGGCCAGTGCTTTATCCACTGCTCCACCTGGCTGCCCCTAATTCCCCATCATTTAAAAAAATTTTTTTCCCCATCATTTTCTTAACTGCAACCATTACATGGTTTTTCAATAACAGTACCAGAAAAAGATTGTGATTTCAATTAGTGCTAACTTTACATTCATGTTGCCCATTCCCAGCCAATCCCTTTGAGCTTCTCCAAAACTTTTCATCACCGATAGCTCCTCTATAACTTGCATTCTTATTCTCTGTGTGTGTCTCTGTCTCTGTGCCTCTGTCTCTAGCTCTGTGTGTGTGTGTGTGTGTGTGTGTATGTGTTTGTCTTTTGCCCCATCCTCACTGTACTCTATTGGTTCTCTTTTTCCCAGGCTAAAAATTCTTCTGGCCCAATTTTTCTTTCTGCTCTTCCCACTTAAATGTGGAATTTCCTTTGTGATTCCCTCATGTCTTTTCACCTGCCCCTGTACTCTCTCTTTCTCTCCATCCAGTTTCACAGCTTCCATTGTCACTTCTATGAAGATGACTGCCATTTCTGTATCTCTAGAACAAACCTCCCTCCTGAGTCCTGGTCTTTGCATGAGACATCATGTAAATGCTTTATTGAAATCCTGGCATAGGAGGTATTTTGCATCACCATCTACCCACCCATGGATGAGCCTAGGAGTCTTGTCAAAAAGGAAATCTTTCTATATTGACACATATCCATCTATTTCTATGCTTTCGGCTGACATCACTCAATTGTCTCTCATTACATCTTGCCTAGACTATTACAAGAGCTTCTAAACATCCCCCTCCATTCTCTTTCCTGTCCAATCAGTCCCACATGGTGCTGCCAGATTAATAGTTCTACAGTATATAACTCTGATCGTGTCATCTCTTATATGGAAACTTTCAAGATTCCTTCCTCTTATATTCAGGTCTGCTACTTTTTGGTCTCAAACTATATTTTCAGCCTTATCTCTCATTCTCTACCATGATTCTTATACATCAGCCACATTAGATACATGCATTTCTTTGATCAGGTCCTGGGTTTTCTACCTGTCTTTGCTTTAGACTCCTTCTCTATGAATGATCATTCAACTCCAGCTCTATATAGTCAATTCCCATGTGTATTTTGTGACCCTGTAAAAATGTCTTCTTTTTTATGGTCTTTCCTTATGACCCCTGACCCTGCCTCTCTTATTGTACTTGTATTTAATCCCTATGTGAGCAGAAGCATATTGTAGTATAAATAGTGTCGGATTTGGAGTTAGGATACCTGGAATCAAGTTCCATTTAGGTCACTTACTAGTTATGTGACCTTAGTCAAACCACTAAATCTTTCTTTCTTCATTTAAAAAAATAGGGATAAAGAATGATAGTACTTATCACATAGGGATATAATGAGGAAACTCATGGGTAAAATCCTAAAATGTGATAAGTAAATTAAGAAATATAATTATAATATTAATTTGTTTCTACATATTATATCACCTTTACTGAAATGGAAGCTCTGTGAGGACAGGGAGTATGTCTAATTCTTATTTTTATCTTCCACAGTATCTAACATAGTACCCTGTACAGAGCAGTGATATGTTGAAGAAAGGAACCATTGCAATTAGTCAAATAAACTTAAGCATAATGGTGAACTGAATTTCAGTCAATAAAACAGTCACAACTTTCTAGGAGAAAGAAGACTGGAAAGCATGTGGATTATCAGGGAATGTTCTAGCTCAAGACAAACATAATTATATCCAGCCTTTCTCTCTTTAAGAGTCATCAAAGTTGGGGGCAGCTAGGTGGCACAGTAGATAAAGCACCGGCCCTGGATTCAGGAGTTCCTGAGTTCAAATCCGGCCTCAGACACTTGACACTTACTAGTTGTGTGACCCTGGGCAAGTCACTTAACCCCCATTGCCCCGCAAAAAAAAAAAAAAAAAGAGTCATCAAAGTCCAGTGGCAAGATAAAAGTCAAGAGTTTTGTGATAGCTCAGGATGTAGTAGATGACCTTGACATCTTTGATGTCTGACCAAGCACTCTGTATTACCTACTTCAGCTCCCTTTATGGCCATTGGAACAAATTGGAATAAACATGGTTCTCATCTGCCCATTCCACCAGGGGAAGTCTTCACATGCTTGGGATAGACAACCCCCTAAGTCACCAACAGTTTTGAGGCCTATTGGTTACTTTCAACCTGGTTTAGCCCATCTACCAAGATGGTTTTACTAGGGCATGGCTACAGAGGTGTTATCCTCCTTGAATATGCCATCTACCATACACCACTGCTGAAAGGTAATGAGGTGCTAATTAATATAGTTTGGAATATATAAAGCATAATTATTATTATTTTTTTACTATTGATACTGCTTTAGATCTGTAGCATATTATCTCAGTAATCCTTAGTTTCCTCATCTGTAAAATGAGGCAGTTAGACTAAAGAGCCTCTGAGGTCCCTAGATTATAGCGCCTAAGATACTGAGTTGTACATCCTACTTGTTAGGTAATTGTTCATTGGATCAGTAAGTCAAGGACCGAGGAAATGGCTTTTTCCTTCTATATCCATCATGATGTGAAATCTGAAGTATAGATACTATTTGTAAAAATCATAGAATGAAAAAATGTTCAAGGTAGAAGGAACATTAGAGATTATAGTAGCCGCTCACAGGTACATAGTGCTTTAAGGTTTAGCAAAGTAGTTTATATGACCTGTGTGGTCTTAAGTCTAGGTTTCCTCAGTGGTAAGACTAAGCCTTGGACTAGATAAGCTTAAAAGTACTTTAAGGCTCTAAAACTCTGAATCTATGATCTTGTATTTTGCTTCTGCGACTTTCTTGTAATCTGTGTTAAGAACTATATAGAGGAACTCCCTATTTTACAAGGGCTGGCAGGAAAAGGGAAAGGTAGTTTGGTAGAAATGAGTTTAGAACAACTTCTGATATATTATACTCTAATAAACTAAAAATAGATACTTGAATAATAAAGATCATATCACTAAAAATTAGAAGAGAACTATATCACCTGATATGACTAGAGAGTTAACAAAATAAGAGAAAGGAGTTAACAAAAAAAGATACAGATAATTTTGATTCCATGAAACTGCAAAATCAATACAGCTAGGATAAGAAGAAAACCAGTTGACTGGGAAAAGTCTTTGCATCAAATATTTTGACAAGTGTCTGAAATCCAAGAAAAATACTAAAGTAATGCAAATATATATATATATATATATATATATATATATATATAACACAAACCAAGACAAAATATAGTCAAAGGAAATTAACAAAAATCTTGGGGGCAGCTGGGTTGGCACAGTGAATAAAGCAATGGCCCTGGATTCAGGAGGACCTGAGTTCAAATGTGACCTCAGACACTTGACACTTAATTAGCTGTGTGACCCTGGGCGAGTCACTTAACCCTCATTGCCCCGCAAAACAAACAAACGAATGAATGAATGAATGAATACACAAATAAATGAATAGAAAATAAACATACAAAGAAATGAATGAATGAACGAATAAATAAGTAAGTAACCAGGCAAATAAATAAATGAACAAATAAATGAGTGAATGAATGAATAAATAAATAGATAAATGAATGAATGGATAAATGAATAAATGAATGGATAGATAGATTTTTAAAAGATATCTCAAAAGAAGAATTGCCTCCCATTACCAATTAAATGAAAAATTGCCCTTAATCACTAAGAATTACAAAAATGAAAATAAAATTCCTTTGAGGGTTTTTCCTCAAACCCATAAAATTAGGGAAGATGGAAAAAAAAAGATGAAAATAGTTATTGCTTAAGGGATGGTAGAAAGATGACACATTGTTGGTGCAGCTAAGAAATGGTCCAATCTGGAAAATAATTTAGAATTTGTAAAGTGACTAAAAGTTTCTTCCTGTTGGACATTTACCCTCAAATTCTCAAAGCTAAAAAGAAAAACAGATATAAATATTTCTTTGCATAAGGGATCTTTTCCATGACTCCACTTAAAATCCTTATGATTCTGAAGTGTAAGCTGCCTAGGCCAAAGCTCTGACCACCACACCCTATTACCTTATACCTATCCATGTCAGCCCCATACTCAACAATATCCCAATCCCTCTTCTCTATTTTATCATATTGTCATCTAGGACTCCTCTTATGCTATTAATTTCTTGGGGCAAAGGGCAGTTTCATTTTATCTTTGTATCCTTAAGCTCTAAACAGTGCCTGGCACATACTTGGTGCTTTGTAATGCTGGTTGAATTGAATTGCTTTGAATTAAATTACGTTAGACTGAACTTTCAATACATGAAATACAGAAGAAGAGGTTCAATAAGCCATAACATTGTCAAAAGTCTAACATATTTTTATGTAATGATTTCTACTTGAGTTTTTCATACTGATATAGTCACACAGGCCCATTTAGAGGTGTCTAATCCATTCTCCACTCAGCCAAATACTAAGTACTAACTCACAACAAAGGAACTACATATTTTCCACTACTTTTTTGCTCAGTGACATAGAATGGGCTTATTAACAGCTAGGTTATCAATGTTATATAGTATATACTGCAATTATTTATGTCTTTTCTATTCCTTCTCCACATTAAAAATATGAACTTTACTTTCCTATTTCCAACCCAAGACTCACTGCCCTAATATAATATTTGGTCTGAGAAATTCAGGAAAGTTTAAATGTTATTTGACTACCATTTTCCTCTATACTTTTTGTCTTCACCTTATAAATATTTCCTTGTGCTATTTTAATTATTTTAAGTTTCTATTTCCACTTTCCTCACTGTCTCATTTCTACACAATGCATATTTCTAATTTTCAACATCTTTTGACTTCTCTTAACTGTCATTTCTCATTTTCATAGCATTTGGTGTAAATAGAGGTAATTATATAATCCCATATTACACCCATAATCTCAGAGAATGCAATTATTCCACAAAGATATCAGAATAGGAAAATTGATCTCAACCATTGAAAAGCAATATCTCTAAGGATGAAGTGTAATTGTTTATATGTGATGAGGATGCTTACACATAGACAAATTTTGAAGTCTTTGTCTTTACTAATATTTTTCTTAGATGTGGATTAGACTTTCAGATTATACTTAAAATCAAAGGGATTCATGATTATTCACTGTCTAGTGGTACTATCACTTCAAAAGTTTCCTAAGTATCTCTGTGACACAACTGTCAAAAACTGAGTTTATAAGCAGGCCTGTATATTGCATTAAAACATGACAAAATAATATTTCTTAACAATGCCAAAGGACTATCTATTTTTGAAGATCATACCAGTTCCCATTGCGTAGGCCAACAAGGGTCATTAAACACCAATGGGTCTCTGAGTCCTCCTTCAGAGTCAATGACATTGTAGACTTCACTTGGGATCTCATTTTCTTCTTGCACAAGGTCTGCAGGGCAAAGAAGGCAAATGAACTATGAAAAACATAATCACTGCTTTTTACAGTTGCTTTTTTTTGTCATAAAAATTCCATTTATTTAAATTCCATTAAAAAGCACATTTGGCTGCCGAGAGCATAAATATACACTTGTATGATACTTAGCATTTTTCATTTTTTAAAAATCCTGACATTTGTTTAGATAAAACTGTTAAAAATATTTTCTGTCCTACCTGTTTTAGCTGCTAACCATTTTCTACATGTTTGATGCACACAAAGATTCTTGAAAACAAGTGATTTGAAATGCAATGCAAATCTAGGTACAGACTTGGCATCAGAAGCGATTAACTTATATTGATTGTTATCTTCACGGTGCCATTTGTTTGCTACTTATAAGTATTCCTAAAATACATCTCTTACAGAAGGTGATTTAAACAGTCATTTGGGCTGTGTTGAAGTGCATTTTAAACAAATCTTAGGAAAACGATAATATTAATGTAGTTAATAAATCATTAAATAAAAGGTTCTGGTATTTGAATGGTTACAAAATACTTTTTGAATTATAACTCAGCCATGTATAAATATGAGCACTTTTTGGAAATTTAGTAATAATAAATAGTGGAAACAAATAAGACCTATTAAAGAAATTTCTTAAATGATAGTGTCGAATTTATGATTTCTAGTAAGGATGGAGATGGAGTAATCATGCCACAGATGAGAGCACTCACCCTTTAAGGGGTATTTCCTAAATTAGAAGAACAACAGAGACTGTATATTTCTGAATATCCCCACGGCATGTAGGTAAGTGTTTTGTACAAAAGCACCTAATTAATATTGTTTGATTGATACTTATAACTTACCTTACAAAAGAGCCAGAGACTACGGGATTATGGGGCTGAGATTTAGGAAGCAAAAATGAAACTTTGAAGCCTGCCACTAAGACTGGCAACGTGCCAAGTCAGTTTGAACATGCTGAATAAAGTTAAACTTATTCATATAAATAAAGCCACTGAATTTTAAATTATTTAGCCAATCATTGATTGTCTCTGGCTTCATTTTATCTACCAGTAAAAGGGGAATAACAATAACTCTCTCTGGATTCATTGTATTATAGAAATAATAACCAACAATAACAGCACAGCCAATATTTATCGTGCTTTTTTAATTTATAAAACACTTTCTTCCTAGCAACGCATAGAGATACAAAGTGGTAGGTATGATTACTATCATTTAATAGACATGGCTACTAAGGCTTTGGAGAAGAGAATGGCAAATCACTCCAACATCTGTGCCAAGAAAACCCCATAAAAATAGGGTCATGGAGAGTATGACTCAACTACAATGACTTAACAACATCACCTAATCAAAGAGATTAAATTATTGCCCAAGGTCATCCAGCTAATGAAACAGAAGAATTAGAACTTGAAACCAAGTCTACTGAAGTGCCTTTGTCTACTATGCCACCTTGCCCTCCCATATTGTATAAGCTAATAAGCAAATGTATGAAGGTTTTAGAATTAAGACTCTTTTATAAAGCAAGATATGTTAATTGAAAATGAATTGTCAATAATTAAATACCTAAAATTAATAGGGAATATTTAGAATAACTGATGTACTTAGAATATTGAATTTCTATAAAGCTATAAACACTATCATCCATATTGAAGGCTCTTCGAGCACTACTGAAAACCAGAGAGCTTTTGAGTTGCTCAAGTGTATAATCAATTGGCATTTATTAAGTGCCTACTATGTGTCAAACACTGCATTAAGTGCTAGGGATACAAAGATTAAAATATCTTTTTACAGAGGGAGCTTATATTTATCAAGGGAGGAAGCACATACATCTATAAGCATATGCTAAATACATACAAAATAATTGCATGATATAATGATTTACTATTAACAGTGAGAGGAGGTCTTTCTCATGAGTGCATTAATTTGAATTAGCACAATGTCACTTGTCTAAATGTGTCCTGGTAATCCTCAACATCTCAAGTGACTTTGTCTGCCTCCCCCGACCCCCCCAAGAGAAAAAAGTCTTTTCATGTCTCACATTTATAGCCTTCCATATTTGTTTCATAGTATCCTATGATCATAGATTTGGGCTTTAAGGGAACTTAGATATCATGTCCGACCCTCTCATTTTATAAATAAATGCTCAGACATATTAAGTTACTTGTCCAGGGTAGCACAGCTAGCAAGTGTATGAGATGCAGTTTGAGGAGTCATCGTCATCGTCATCGTCATCTTCTTCCTCCTCCTCCTCCTCCTCCTTCTTCCACCTAACTGCTCTTCCTTTTATTTTGTTAGGGCAATGAGGGTTAAGTGACTTGCCCAGGGTCACACAGCTAATAAGTGTCAAGTGTCTGAGGCCAGATTTGAACTCAGGTCCTCCTGAATCAATGGCCAGTGCTTTATCCACTGCACCACCTAGCTATCTGAGGCTTAGTCTCCTTGACTCCAAATTTAGTACTCTGACCAAACTTGATGTATCAAGCATGGTAGTCACTACACATGTGATTTATAAAGTGCCATATATTGAAAGGAACCTATATAGTATTTCTAGCATCACAAAGCCCTGGGAAAGACATTGATGACTTTTTTGTTTAAAGGAGGTTGTATTTGGACTTCTCTCTCATTCTCCCACCCTTTGTGTTCCTGAAGGTTTTCAATGTTCCTCCCAGCCATTACTGTATCCTTTTATTATTTTAAATAAATTTCCACTCCTTTCTGGAACTTAAATTCTCTTCATCCTCAAGCAGTCTCTATAACTCTGCTATCACCCATTTCAAAGTCCTCTCTTTCCTTTTCCCTATCTGTCAGCTTAATAGCCTTCCCATTATGGCACTGTGGGTAGAACACTGGACCTGGAGTAAAGAAGACCTGTGTTGAAATATTCCTCAGCCACTTGTTAACTGTGCAATCCTGAGCAAGTCACTAAACTTCTCTGGAACTCAGTTTCCCCATCATTAAATGATGGTACTTGCACTTAAAGGCTTCTTAGACCCCCTTGCAATCCTACATATTTTATTTTATTCATCTAAAACATTATTTTAAGAAGGGGTTTATAGGACTTCACCAGACTTTCAAGAGAACCAGGACATAAAAATTGTTAAGAAACTTTGATCTTGTCCAACCTTTCTAATTAACAGTCCCAGAGATATGAAGTGACTCTCAAGTGATAACTCAAGGTCACACACATTTAGTAAGTATTAGAAATGTCTCAGTTTATAATATGTAATCTACCTTACCCAAATACTTTTGTGGCATGTACAACAGAAGCAGGTATAACATAGCAAGAATATTGGTAGAAATGGCCAATAATTCCAAGAATTAAATAAAAGAGTTGGAAATGTGAGTCATGGTCTCAAATGTCTCTAATGCATAAATTAGAAATAATGGAAATTCAATCAAGGTGTCAGAGTGAGAAGAATGTGGTGAACTAGGGTAGTTTTTATATACCATTCCCTAGCAGCATCCCTCTCATGATTCTCATCTTAGTAAGTTTCATTTCCCTTTCCAGTTTGCCTTGCTCATCATAATACGCAAATATATGTACACACACACACATATATATGTATGTGTATATATATATATATACACACACATACATATACATATGTAAATAAATATATGTACATATACACAATCAACCTTAAAATGAACCAGAATAATGATACAATTAATAAATATGAAGTAATTTAATCAAAGTACCAAAAGAAATAGAAATATAAAAAAGCATATATACACAATATTTCCCAAGAGAAGAATTCAACAGCATAAATAACTCATTCAATGAAATGAGGGGAAAAAAATCACAATGCTAAGAAAATAACAATATCAAATAAAAAGAGAGCTTAAAATGGAAAGGGAAATCACAGGCAGAAATTAAGCAAATATTAAAGAAGGAAATAATAAAATGATCAATATAGAAAATAATATTGAAAACCTTGAAAGAAAAATGATAGAAGTAACTATCAAAATATGGGTGATAAGGTAAACTTGAGTTCTTTAGGTTAAGGAGATACATCCTGATTCATAAGTATCAGAAAAACTGTGGAATGGGACTCCTCTCTAGAATATAATTATGAAAGGATAATATTTAAACCAATATTTTGATGTATATGGGATATTATCATATGCATGCTCCCTGTACTGTTAAAGATTACAACACATCCATACCTTTTTGTTCTGTGTAATCCTTGCTGATGTCTTTAAATGTCCCCCATAAAGGATCCATACTAGGAAAGTTTTCCTCTAACTCAGGGTTCTTTAAACCATTTTTGTGACACAGACCCCTTTGGAAGTTTAGTAAATCCTACAGACTCCTTTTCAAAGAAATGTATTTAAATATATTAAATAAAATATGTAAGAGTACAAAGGAAACCCATTATGTGGGGAAAATTAATACATTTTCCCCTCCAATTTAATGGATGCCCTGATGTCTAACCACAAGCCCTTTAAATGTCCCTGTATCTCAGGTTAAGGTCTCATGCTCCAGGTCTTAACATTTCATGGAAAATTGAGACTGCCTACCTGTTATTTCTCACTTCCATTATATGACTTGACTATCTCCTTTTAAAATTATACATTTTTCTGACTCTTAGGGTTGTAATTGGTCATAATCTTCCACCATTTTCCTCTATAATATTATATATGTTTACTCTAACATTGTGTTGCCATTGCCTACTACGCTTCTTCTCTCAGCAAGGATTTCCTGGTTGAAGTGGTTTCTGACCAGTATTTGTCTATTGGCCTTCTTATGGTGATTGGTAATTTTCATTACTTAAATATCTCTAAAAATTCATAGTAGTCCATGCTATTATCCTTATATTTTTCCATGTTCTACTTTTCAAATTCAGAGTTTGTTCAAAAAGTTTGGATTGGAACTGCTATCCTTTCATGCATTCTCTTCTCATCTTTCTCCTTTCTCAAGACTAATTTTGATCCCTGTTCTATTTAATGGTTGGGCTTCAAACCTATGACTGATTCAGAAATGGTTTCCTTATCAGAAATCAGCCATTTCCTGTCTATTAAGATATACTCAATTGTGATTATTGTGATGTTATCAGTTTTGTGATGCCAAGGACCTTCCAACTCTCTTATTAAAGAAAGGAGTCAAGAAAATCAAGCTTGATTCTTATGAGGAACAAGAAAGTTTTTGGTCTCTTATTGGTCTTTATCATGAGCTAAATTTTTCTAACATTTTTTTGCTGTTAAATCCTGCTCATTCTTTTGTATTAAAGTCATCAAATATCAAGGTATAAGTAGTCTTGGTTTGAAATATCTGTCAAATTATTCGCAAAATTTCCCTACCCCTTTATCTTTTACAACTCATGTAGACACATAAGCTGCAATTATCTTGACAGTGGTCTTTTTAAGATTTATGTTCTTTATAAGCACTGCAAAGGATATTGAGGATTTATGAGTGTAGAAAGCTAAATTAGCTACTTTTACCTAACAGAAAGCATTGATCTCGATCATCAATCATAGGACCAAGAAGGAAACATCTCAGCACTCTACCTCTAGGTAGAGTTAGAGTTTTGAGTTTTGTTAGCTCAGTATGGAGGCTATTACTAAAAATTCTCAACACTTTCATATGAGAGAGAAATTCTAGCTACTCTATTCTAGCAAACTACAGATAGAATAGTTTCCTGGCCCTGAAGAGATAAGCCCAGAATATGAGAGCAAAGCTTTGAGATTCTGAGGACAACATAATAATGTGCCAGCAGAGCTACATGTGTTCAGAGACTACTTGTAAAGCAAACACTACATGATCAGCCCAGAAGAATAATACATCCCAGAGAAATGTCACATCTTACAAGAAAAAAGCCCAGTGAGCTCAGTCAAGCAATAAGTAGATCCATTGAGAGCAGCCCAATGACATATCCAGAGTCCCATAGCATCAGAGTTATGAGTTAGCTTTTCATAGACATTCCTATGTATGATATATACTGCTTATTTACATACTACATACTTACACTTATCCCCTGTGTGTGTATGCATGTGTGTGTGTGTGTGGAGAGATAGAGAAAGAGATAGAGATACACATAGATATAGATAGATGAATGGCCCAAAGGTTTATGAAGGGAACATTCTACTGAAAATTGTATTATGTTTTTTCACTAAGTGCCTTTACTTTGGAATAACTTTGTTTTTTGAATTACTAAAATAAAAAGAACACATTGATGAGGGCTCATGCAGCATTACTTTCAGTGGTTAAGAATCCATATAGTACACTGAACTGGAGGTATGATTTCTGGTGTGTTAGAGGCATGTGAATATATCAAAAAAAAATGAACAAATGGGCAACTGATTAGCCAACACAGATTTTTTAAATGAAAGAAGGTATAAGAAACTGAGCATGAATATAAATGAAAGAAATGACATATATCAGTAGATTCAACCAAAGAAGCCTTTTTTTAAACCCTATATTATTGGAAGTGACACAAAAATCTAAGAAACAAAGCTATTCTTCTGGTAAAATAATAGAACTATTCAACGAATATTTCCTTTGCTTCTCTTTTCTGTACCAGGGAGAGATCTCTTCAAATTAGTAAGAAGAGAAGAAAGATGATTAATAAGAATGTAAAATCAATAATTTAATCAGTTTTTGAGTTTTTGTAGCAATGCCTGTTTGATAAAACTATTGTCATGTTAACCCTACATTTTTCATAAAAGTTTATAAAGCAAATTTATTAACTCATCAAATTAAGCTTAAATAACATTAAGAATTGATTACAAGGGGTCGAGCCAAGATGGCAGAGAGGAATCAGCAAGCTGCTTGAGCTCTCCTTCTGTTCCCTCAAAAAGAACATTAAATCAAGCCTCTGGACAGATTCTGAAACTACAGAACCTACAAAGAGACAGAGAGGCACAGTCGTCCAAGCAGAGATAATTTAGAAGACTTCAGGAAAGTTCAGTCTGACTCAGGCAAAAGGGAGGCCCAGCACAGGGCAGCAGTACACAGCCAAGGGGCAAGTCAGCAGGAAGCTGTGGGCCATAGCCAAGCAACTGGAGCCCCTGGATCCTGGCTGACATATCAGGTGGTGCAGCAGTACAGTGGTGAAACCCACCTGCACCAGCCAAGAGGGCAGGTTGCCAGCTGGAGGGCCACGAACAGGACAGGCACACTCAGACAGGAAGTTCAGGGTGGGGGAAATCCACAAACCATAGAGGCCTCAATGTAAAAAGCCAGTGACACAGCCCCTATACCCCAGCACAAGAAGCTCAAAACAGGGACCTGGTACCCCCATAGCAGACCTCAACTTAAAAAACAAACAAACAAACATAAATAAGCTTCAATATGAGTAAGAAACAAAAAAGAGCTATCATCATTGAGAGCTTCTGTATCAAAAGGGAATAGGCAAACACAAACTCAGATGAGGACAATACTCTCAAATTGCCTACATGTGAAGCCTCAAGAGGGAAGTTGAATTGATCTCAAGAACAAAAAGCCTTCCTAGAAGAGCTCAAAAAGGATTTAAAAAATCAATTGAGAGAGGTAGAAGAAAAAATGGGAAGAGAGCTCAAAAAGGATTTCCAAAGTCAATTGAGAGAGGTAGGAGAAAAAATGGGGTGAAAAATGAAAGCAAAACAAGAAAATTATGAAAAAAAAGATTCAGCAGCTTGGAAAAGAAAGAACAAATACTGACTGAAGAAAATAATTCCTTAAAATATTCATCTGGCCAAATGGGAAAAAAAAGATGTAAAATCTCACAGAAGAAAATAATGCCTTAAAAAATTCATTTGGCCAAATGGAAAAAAAAAAAAAGGTGCATAAGCTCATTGAAGAAAACAATGCCTTAAAAATTGAAATTGGACAGTTGGGAGATAAGAAATCCATGAGACACCAGGAATCAGTCAAGCAGAATCAAAAGAATGAAAAAAAAAGAAGAAAATCAAACACAACTGATCTGGAAAACAGATCCAGGAGAGACAATTTGAGAATAATTGGACTGCATGAACACCACGATCAGAAAAAGAGTCTAGACACCATATTCCAGGAAATTATTAAGAAGAACTGCCCTGATATTATAGAATCAGAGGATAAAATTGTCATTGAAAGAATCCACCAATCACCTCCTGAAAGAGACCCCAAAAGGAAAACTCCAAGGAATATTTTAGCCAAATTCCAAAATTATCAGGTGACAGAGAAAATACTCCAAGCAGCCAGAAAGAAGCAATTTAAATATCGTGAAGCCATGGTCAGGATATCTCAGGACCTGGCAGCTTCAACATTAAAGAATGGCAAGGCTTGGAATATGATATTCTGGAAGGCAAAGGAGCTTGGATTGTAGCCAAGAATCTATTACCCAGCAAAAAATGCACATTCTCTTTCAGGGGAAAAGATGGACATTCAATGACATTGGGGACTTTCAAGGTTTCCTGATGAAAAGTCCAGAACTGAATAGAAAATTTGATCTTAACATACAAGACTCAAGAGAAGTTTAAAAAGGTAAACAGAGGGAAAAAGTTACTCAATTAAGTTAAACTGTTTACATCCCTACACAGGAAGATAATACTTATAACTCTTGAGTAAATATATTTGGGCAGACAGAAGGACTATAAACAGAGGGTATAAATATAAATTGTCTTTGATATGATGACACAAAGAAAATTAAGGAAGTAAAAAGGGAGTTTATAGGGAGAAGAGGAAAGGGGAGGTAGAATAGGGTGAATTACATCATATGAAGAGGTGAAAAAAACCTATTACAATAGAGGGAAAGAAGGGAGGGGTAAACATTGTTTCAACACTACTCTCATTAGATTTGATTCAAAGAGGGAATAACATATACATTCATTTGGATAAAGAAACTTATCTCATTCTTTAGGGAAGTAAAAGGGGAAGGGAAGAGGGGACTGATAGAAGGGAGGGCAAAAGCAAGGGAGAAAAGAGTAAAGAAAAGGGAGGGGGTGATAAAAAGGGAGGGAAGATTGGTGGAGACAGGGGTAAGAAGAAAAATGTTGGTGAGGAGGAATAGGATGAAAGAAGGTGGGGAAAGTACAAAGGGGTTAAATAGAATGGAGGGGAATAGAGAATTAGTAATAATAACTGTGCATGTGAATGGTTTGAACTCTGCTATAAAACAGAAGTGAAATGCAGGGTGAATTAAAAACCAGAATCCTACAGCATGCTGTTTATGAGAAACACATTTGAAGCAGAGAGATACATACAGAGTAATGGTAAAAGGCTGGAGCAGAATATATTATGCTTCAACTAAAGTAAAAAAAAAAAGCGGGGGAAGCAATCCTTATCTCAGACAAAGAACAGGCAAAAATAAATCTAATTAAAAGAGATAAGGAAAGAAACTACATCTTGCTAAAAAGTACTATAGATAATGAAGTAATATCAATATTAAATATGTATGCGTCGAGTGGTATAGCATCCAAATTCTTAGAGAAGTTAAATGAGTTACAAGAGGAATTAGACAGTAATACTATACTAGTAGGGGATCTGAATCTCCACCTCTCAGAATTAGATAAATCTAGCCAAAAAATAAATAAGAAAGAAGTGAAAGAGGTGAATAGAATACTAGAAAAGTTAGACATGATGGAAGTCTGGAGACAATTGAATGGGGATAGAAAGGAATATACTTTTTTTTTCTCAACAGTACATGGCACATTTTCAAAAATTGACCATGTAGTAGGGCACAAAAACATCATAGTCAAATGTAGAAAGGCAGAAATAGTAAATGCATCCTTCTCAGATCATGATGCAATAAAAATTACATGTAAGAAAGAGCCAGGGAAAAGTAGAATGAAAATCAATTGGAAACTAAATAATTTCATTCTAAAGAATGAATGGGTCAAACAACAAATCATAGAAACAATCAATAACTTTATCCAAGATAATGACAATAATGAGACAACATACTAAAATCTATGGGATGCGGCCAAAGCAGTGCTTAGGGGAAAATTTATATCTCTAACTGCTTACATGAATAAAAAAGAGAAAGAGGAGATTAATGAATTGGGCATGCAACTTAAAAAGCTAGAAAAAGAACAAATTAGAAATCCCCAATTAGATACTAAACTAGAGAGCCTGAAAATTAAAGGAGAAATGAATAAGATTGAAAGCAAGAAAACTATAGAATTAATCAATAAAACTAAGAGCTGGTTTTATGAAAAAACCAATAAAATAGATAAAATATTGGTTAATTTGATTTAAAAAAAGAAAGAAAACCAAATTACCAATACCAAAAATTAAAGGGGTGATGTTACCACCAATGAAGTGGAAATTAAAGGAATAATTAGGAATTATTTTGCCCAATTGTATGTCAATAAATTTAACAATCTAAATGAAAAGAATAAATATTTACAAAAATACAAACTGCCCAGGTTAACTGAAGAGGAAATAAAATCCTTAAATAAGCCCATATTAGAAAAAGAAATTGAACAAGCCATTAATGAACTCCCTAAGAAAAAATCCCCAGGGTCAGATGGATTTACAGGTGAATTTTACCAAACATTTAAAGAACAATTAATTCCAATATTATACAAATTATTTGGAAAAATAGGTGAAGAAGGAGTTCTACCAAATTCATTTTATGACACAAATATGGTGGTGATACCAAAACCAGGCAGAGTAAAAAGAGAGAAAGAAAATTATAGACCAATTTCCCCAATTAATATTGATGCTAAAATCTTTTTTTTTTAATTTTTTTTTAAATTTTTGCAGGGCAATGGGGGTTAAGTGACTTGCCCAGGGTCACACAGCTAGTAAGTGTCTGAGGCTGGATTTGAACTCAGGTACTCCTGAATCCAGGGCCGGAGCTTTATCCACTGCGCCACCTAGCTGCCCCCTAAAATCTTAAACAAGATATTAGCAAGGAGATTACAGCAAGTGAGCACCAGGATAATACACTATGACCAGGTGGGATTTATACCAGGAATGCAGGGCTGGTTCAACATTAGGAAAACTATTAACATAATCAACCACATCAATAAGAATACTAACCAAAAGCATATGATTATCTCAATTGATGCAGAGAAAGATTTTGACAAAATACAGCACCCATTCCTAATAAAAACACTAGAGAGTTTAGGAATAGGTGGGGCTTTCCTTAAAATAATAAGCAGTATCTACCTAAAACCATCAGCAAGCATTATATGTAGTGGAGATAAGTTAGAGGCTTTCCCAATAAGATAAAGGGTGAAACAGGGGTATCCATTATCACCTCTATTATTTAATATTGTCCTAGAAATGTTAGCTTTAGCAATCAGAGAAGAGAAAGGAATTAAAGGAATTAGAATAGGCAAGGAAGAAACAAAACTATCACTGTTTGCAGATGATACGATGGTATACTTAAAGAATCCCAGAGAATCAACTCAAAAATTACTTGAAACAATCAACAACTTTAGCAAAGTAGCAGGATATAAAATAAGTCCTCATAAATCATCAGCATTTCTATACATGACCAACAAAGTCCAGCAGCAAGAGAAAGAAAGAGAAATTCCATTTAAAGTAAAGGTAGATAATATAAAATACTTGGGAGTCTATTTGCCAGACAAACCCAGGAACTCTATGAACACAATTACCAAACACTTTTCACATTATTCAAATCAGATCTAAATAATTGGAAAGATATCACTTGCTAATGGATAGGAAGAGCTAACATAGTAAAAATGACAATTCTACCTAAATTAATTTACTTATTCAGTGCCATACCAATCAGACTACCTAAAAATTATTTTATAGAGCTAGAAAGAATAATAACAAAATTCATCTGGAAAAACAGAAAGTCAAGAATATCAAGGGAAATAATGAAAAAAATGCACAGGAAGGTAGGTTAGCTGTACCAAATCTGGAGCTTTACTATAAAGTGGCAGTCATCAAAACTATCTGGTACTCCCTAAGAAATAGAGTGGAGGATCAGTGGAATAGGCTAGGCACAAGAGACACAGTAGTAAATGACACTAGTAATGTACTACTTGATAAACCCAAAGACTCCAGCTTCTGGGATAGGAACTCAGTATTTGACAAAAACTGCTGGGAAAACTGGAAGATACTATGGCATAAATTAGGCATAGACCAACATCTTACATCTTATACTAAAATAAGGTCAAAATAGGTACATGATTTAAACATAAGAGGTGATACCGTAGGTAAATTAGGAGATGAAGGAATAGTCTACCTTTCAGATCTTTGGAAAGGAGAACAGTTTATGACCAAACAAGAGATAGAGAATATTATAAAATGCAAAATGGATGATTTTGATTACATTAAATTAAAAATTTTTTGTCTCATAATTAAGTTGTACAAGTAGACAGCTATATGTACAAAAAGGAGGGAAAACAGATACAGCCAAAATTAGAAGGGATGCAGAAAGCTGCAAAAGAAATTTATGGCCAGTACTTCTAATAAAGGCCTCATTTCTAAAATATATAAGGAACTAAATCAAATTTATAAGAGTCCAAGTCACTCCCTAATTGAGAAATGGTCAAAGGATATGAACAGGCAGTTTTCTGATGAAGAAATCAAAGCTATCTATTTCCATATGGAAAAATGCTGTAAATCACTATTGATTAGAGAGATGCAAATTAAAACAATTCTAAGGTACCACCTGACACCTGTCAGATTGGCTAATTTGACAAAAAAGGAAAATAATAAATGTTGGAGAAGCCGTGGAAAAATTGGAACACTAATGCATTGTTGGTGGAGCTGTGAACTGATCCAACCATTCTGGAGAGCAATTTGGAATTATGACCAAAGGGCTATAAAACTGTGCAAACCCTGTGACCCAGCAATACTACTGTTGGGTCTTTTTCCCAAGGAGATCATAGAAAAGGGAAAAGGACCCACATGTTCAAAAATATTTATAGCTGCTCTTTTTGTGGTGCCAAAGAATTGGAAATTGAAGGGTTGCCCATCAGTTGGGGAATGGCTGAACAAGTTGTGGTATATGAATGTAGTGGAAATCTATTGTGCTGTGAGAAACGATGAGCAGGAGAAGTTCAGAGAAACTTGCATGAACTGATGATGAGTGAGATGAGCAGCACCAGAAGAACATTATACACAGTATCATCAACATTGTGTGTTGATCAACTGTGATGGAGTAGATTATTCTCAACAATACAAGAGAGTTACAGGGGACTCATGATGGAAAAGGCTCTCCAAATCTAGAAAAAATAAAGAACTATGGAATATGGATGCTGATTGAACCATGTTATTTCTTTTGTTTTGGGTGCTATTGTTTTTCTATTTTGAGGTTTGTCCTTATTGCTTTGATTCTTCTCTTATAGCATGACTAATGCAGAAATATGTTTAATGTTGTTATATATCTGTATGAGTGTATATATATATATATGTATAAGTATACATATACGTATATGTGTGTATATATGTATATATGTGTGTATATGTATGTATGTATATCGATATTGATATCGGACTGCCTGCTGTCTGGGGTAGGGGGGGAGGGATGAGAGGGAGGGAGAAAAATTTGAAATTGGAAATCTTATGTAAACAAATCCTGAAAGCTATCTCTACATGTAACTGGAAAATAATAAAATACTTTTATTTTTTTTAAAAAAGAATTGATTACAGGTTGAGAGGCAGAGCCAAGATGGTAGGGTACTTAGAAGCAATGTACCTATGCACAAAAATCTTACAAACAGACTTAGAAAATGCAGAGGATTGAATCTTCATGGGGAAATACAAGAAAAAGTCACATAGCACTGTTCCTTGATAAGTGAATAAACAAGGTTAAACTGTTTACATTCAAATATGAGATGATGCGTGTGTCCCCTTTGATCTCTATCATCATTATGGGTTATAGAGGAAGACCAATTAAATAAGTCCTGAGAATGGTTCTCTTATATCCTGATGATCTAAGAGAAGAATAGAAAAAGAAGCAAAAAGAAATACCCTAGAGGGAGAAGGCAAAGGAAGGTTCTAGAAAATTGTCTCATAATTAAGTTGTACAAGTAGATAGCTATATGTACAAAGAGGAGGGAAAACAGATGACACTTCAATCTCACTCTCATCTGAACTGGTTAAAGGAAGAAAGAATATACGCATTATTGGGTACAGCAATACATTTCATTCAACAGGGAAATGAGAGGGAAAGAGGAGAAGGGAGTGGGTGAATTAGAGGAAAGATATTTTAAGGAAGGAATTAGTTCTAAGCAAAACAAACTTCAAGGATTTACAAAAATATTTATAGCTCTTTTGAGGTGGCAAAGCAGTGCCCATCAATTAGGGAATGAAGAACAAGTTATGGTATATAAATGTGATGGAATACTATTGTGTTGTCAGAAATGATGAAGGGGATGATTTCAGAGAAGCATGAGAAGGTTTGTATGATCTAACATAGAGTAAAGTGAACAGAACCAGGAGAATAATGTACACAACAACAGTAATTTACTAAAGGAAAACTCTGAAAGAATTAGGAACTTATCAGTGTAACAATCAACAAAAATATCAAAGGTGTAATGATGAAACATGTTACAACCTCCTGATAGAAAAGATGAAGGAATGAGAGTGAAGAATAAGACAGATTTCTTTGGACATGGCCAAGATGGAAGTTTGTTTTGATTAACTACATATGTTAAAAAGTGATCTGCTTTTCATTAGTTATTGAGGATTTGGGGAATTGTAGTGGGAAGGTGAGAAAACAGATTTTTGATGATTAAAGAAAATAAAATATAATTTTAAAAATAATTTATTACAGAGTACAGCTAGATGGCACAGTGGTTAAAGCACTGGCCTTGGATTCAGGAGGACCTGAGTTCAAATTGAGCCTCACACACTTGACACTTACTAGCTGTGTGACCCCAGGGAAGTCATTTAACCCTCATTACCCCGCCCAAAAATATTAAAAATTTGTTGAAATGAACAGATATTGAAGATAAAACAAAAATAAGGTTTTATATAAATATTTATTGACAGAATACTTTATATTTTTGTTCAAAATGGATACAAATAACCACAATAAGAATAACATCAATATGAAAAGTCTCTTCTCAAAATATAGAGTGATAACATTGTTATTATCAATTCTTTTTTAGACACTAATTGATCAATATAGGTAACAGTATTTGTAACAACTATAATAGAAAACCATGTTTGTTGTAGATAAGATGTTGTAACTTATAGAAAAATATGTATGACATTGTTTGATAAACCAGAGAATAATTTATTCACTAATATCCATAAAATTACAAATTTTTAAGGTACAACAATTATTTCAACATACTATCAAAAGGAAAGAACATTAACCATTCTTGTTCATTATTCTTGGAGTAAGACCAAATGTCACATATTCATCTATATCAACTGGGTTCTTTAACCATTTATACTTTAAAGTATCTCTTTTTTTAATGAATTACCTCTGTAGAGAGATCAGGTGGTTAATAAGAATATTTTAAACTTCTATTTCATTTGCTGTATAAGTAGTTTATTAAATTAGGAAACAAATCAAAATATTATTTTGTAAAATTATGCATAGGTCTTTTTCATAAATGAAGTTATTTTAACTTTTAAGAGAATATGTATGAGGAGTTTGCATCAATTTATTTAGAATACTCAGATCCTCAAAAATACCACATATGAAAGTTGAAGGAGGACATTTTAACCATAAAATGAATTTTCTTAATTTTTATAATTAACACTAAGAAAAAGTATAATTTCTTCTTTTAGCTCCAACATCCTTCAAAGTACTTTATCATGAGAAAATCAATGCATTTCACAATACCATAGAAGTGCTTGTATCTCCGCACATCAGACAATTTTACCAAGTCTTCCTTGTCCAAATAGACTGGCTTATTTTTTTTTAAGTAGGCTAAGTCTTATAACACTTCCAAAAAATCTCTACGTTTGTATGAATGAAAAAACATTAAATATTGAGGTGTCAGGAACTGGGCTAGGTTCCAAGGATAAAAACAGAATAACAATGAAATTTCTACTCTTAAGAAGTTTACATTCTAATTAGGAAACATCACCTATAGGAGAACAGCAAGGGAAAAGAGTTTTTGTTTGGAGAGTCACAGGCATGACAAGTGGAGTCAAAGAACAGTGTCATGTCATGCCCCTCCCAAAAGCAAGTATTTTATCAGCTGGATTAATATTTCAAAGAAGGAATTTGAATGTGGGAGTATAGAGATATGCAAAGTGAGATATGCAGGCTAATGGCTAACATGAAGCATGTTCTATAACCAGATACATATAGTAGCTTAGGGAATTTTGCCTTGTATGTGGCACATAGCAAGGGCTTAATAATTTTCATTCATTCACTAATTCATTCATGTGTTCTTTTGTTCATTCAATAACATTCAACAAACAGCTCAGGTTCAGGGCAAAGTTCCAAAGATAAGTAGACCCAACTCTTCATAATACAAGTGAATATCCATGAAACATGTTATGTCAAAATGCAAAAAAGGGACATATTTTTAAAAATAACCATTTTTTTTTGCGGGGCAATGGGGGTTAAGTGACTTGCCCAGGGTCACACAGCTAGTAAGTATCAAGTGTCTGAGGCCGGATTTGAACTCAGGTACTCCTGAATTCAGGGCCGGTGCTTTATCTACTGTGCCACCTAGCCGCCCCCAAAAATAACCATTTCTGATACCTTTGGTGTTTACATCATTGATATTTTCAGTGTATGCCTCCCCCGTCCCACACAGAGGGCAACTGAATTTTTTTTAAAGCTGAGCACGTATAACCAACAAAATCAAAGAGTGTGACAATATTTATATCATTTCAGACCCACAGTACAGCACTTTACAAAAGTGCAGCAGGTACTTACTAATGGATTCTTTGGGTCCAAACTAAGCCGTTATAATTTCACAGCATTCAATTTCAATTGTGTTTCCTTTTTAAAAAATTCATTCCAATTACATTGATATAATCATGGTATATAATGTATTCTGGACCCTACTTTATTCCCCTTACATTAATTTATCTGTCTTGCCATGCTTTCTAAAGTTGAAATGCAACAGTATATGGATTCATTGTCTGTTCTTTGTCCTAATTTTGGCTTAAAAATTAACACCAATAAAATACAGGTTTACCACTAGCCAGCATCATGCCATCCATATGAATAACCTTTAGTTTGTTATAGCAAATGGAGAAATTTTTAATGCTATAGATAAGTTCACTTACCTTGGCAGTAATACCTTCCAGGGATGTACACATGGATGATGAGGTTTATGGTATTGCCAGAGCTAGCTCAGTGTTTGGGAGATTTCAAAGGAGAGTGTGGGAGAGAGGAGGTATCAGGTTGCCTACCAAACTGAAAGTCCACAGAGCCTTGTGCTTACCTCATTGTTGTATACCTGTGAAACCTGGACAGCACACCAGTGCCATGCCAGGAAACTGACTTGCTTCCATTTAAATCATCTTAGGAAGATTCTGAAGATTACTTGGCAAGATAAGGTACCAGAAACTATGGTTCTTTATCAAGCTGAACTGCTGAGCATTCAAACTCTACTGCAGAGAGCACAACTCCAATGGGCTGGCCATGTTGTCAGAATGCCAAATATATATTTGTTTGTTTGTTTATTTTTGCGGGGCAATGGGGGTTAAGTGACTTGCCCAGGGTCACACAGTTAGTAAGTGTCAAGTGTCTGAGGCCGGATTTGAACTCAGGTACTGCTGAATCCAGGGCCGGTGCTTTATCCACTGTGCCACCTAGCTGCCCCCCCATGCCAAATATATATTTACCTAAAAGACTATTTAATGGAGATTGCACACAAGAGAGGCACTCACACAGAGGTCAGAAGAAGCAATACAAGGACATTCTCAAGGTATCTCTGAAGAATGACGGCATTGATTGTGAGACACAGGATGAACGGGCACTGGACTGCCCAGCATGGCATACTCACATCAAAGAAGGTGCTGTGGTCTGTGAGCAAAAACAAATTTCAGTAGCTCCAAAGAAACAGAATGTGCAAATTTAGAGACATCTTTATTCCAAATATTTAAATGGTCTATTTTTTGCCCAACCTATGGTAGAACTTTCTGAGGTAATACTTATCTGATCAATCACAAATGTACTGTACTTTGACCCAGGCATGGTAATATCGTTTTGGTACTCTTTGAGTACAAAAAACAACTACTACAATAAGTACTGATATAAAAATGTTGATCTACATGGGACTGTTCTTTTTGTCTTTGACTTTCTTGGAATATGTATCTACCAGCAGAATTTTTCAGTCAGATGATATAGCCATTTTAGCAAATTTCTTCATATAATTTACAATTGCTTTACAAAAAGGTTAGGCTAATTCACAACTCCAACAGGAAATTTATATGCCCAAATTTGTACTTCTCTCCAACATTGACTAATTCCATCTTTGTCATCTTTGCCAATTTCCTAAATGGGAAGTGAAACCTTAATATTGTTTTGACTTATTTTTCTCTTATATTAATGATTTTTTAAATTTGTAAGAATTAAAATGTTATATTTGAATATAAATGCTCAGAAATTCAAACAATTGTCTATAGCCATTCTTAGGTTATATCAATCTTAAGCTGCAGTTTTTTAAAAATTAGTCTATTGTAACATACTTAGCAAAATGTTTCTTAATAGTTTATAATTCTTATATTATTTATTTGTTCATGTTATTTAATTACTTATCCTTTAGAAAGTGGTTTTTGTCCTTTTAGATTTTTTCAGTTTTTTGTGTCTCAGAAACCAACCCTTATCAGAGATATTCAATACCATTTTTTTAAAAAATCAGCCTTGGGGGCAGCTAGGTGGCACAGTGGATAAAGCACTGGCCCTTGATTCAGGAGAAACTGAGTTCAAATCCAGCCTCAGACACTTGACACTTACTAGCTGTGTGACCCTGGGCAAGTCACTTAACCCCCATTGCCCCGCAAAAAAACAAACAAAAAAACCAGCCTCTTCCTTTCTTATCCTAGTTCTATTAATATTGTTTATGTAAATGATTTTATTTTAAATTTTCATGTTGTCAAAATTATCTGTTTTGTATTTTGTATCACTTTTTTAGCCAATACTTAATCCCCTAACTATAGGTGTAAACAGAATGTGAACTGCTTCTATCTTCCTTCCTTCCTTCCTTCCTTCCTTCCTTCCTTCCTTCCTTCCTTCTGGAATGGTTTGCCATTTTCTTCTCCTGTGTGTCCCCATTTTACAGATGATGAACTGAAGCAAATAGGAGTTGAGACTTGTTGAGGATCACATAGATAGTAAGTGAAGCCAGATTTAAACTCAGGTCTTCCTGACTCTAGGCCCAACACTCTATCCACTATGCCACCTAGTTACCCAAGTCTAGAAGTTCAAATCCAGACTCAGGATACTTACTAAGCTGTGTGACCATAGGTTAATCTCTTAATCTTTGTTTGGCTCAATTTCCTCAACCATGAAACTGGAAATAATAATAGCATTTACCTGCTAGGGTTGTTGTATCAAATGAGATAATATAAAGTGCTTAGCACAGTTCATGCTGTATAGTAAGTACTCAATAATTATGTGTTTCTTTTCCTTCCTATCTTCCTTCCTTTCTATCTTCTTTCTTTCATTCCTTTCTTCTTTCTTTCCATATTTCTTTTTCCCCCATGTAGAACATAAAAGAAAATTTTTGTTTCCTAATTAATCATAAAATTATTTAGTCACATAATCCTTATTTTTCCATCATACTATCTGAAAATGGGACCTTTCCAGTCTGCTTTGCATGTGATTCCACAATCATTTAAACTACATAAATGCTTGTGGTTAACATAACTGTTTCTCTAGGAAAGTAAGCTTTCAAAATTATACAAGTCTTGTTGTCTGACACAAACAATGCACTTTTATTTCAACATCAACATTTTTCCCCATCAAATTTTTGTATGCTTATTAAAAGTATTTATTTATTCTTGAAGAAGTCTTCCAAAAAACATCCAAATAATGCCACAGGAAAATGCCCAGAGCAGCAAAACTCACAGAAGAATGTGCTGAAATCATCTTCTAACCAAGAACGGCTTGGAAGGTCAGAAGGAGGGAGCTGCTGTGCTAATACATGAGTTGAGACCAACCCCACAGTCACCCTGACACATCCAGTCCCAGGAAGGCCCCACCAGAGAAGGAGCCCCCAGAGCCTCTGAATCAGCTGAAGTGCCAGTGTCATCTGGAACTAAGCTCACAGTCTGGTGAGTGAGTTGAGCCCTGGGTAGGGGGGAGACTACAGGGGTATATGCTGGTGCTAAGGCAGAACTTGGATTTTACACCCCTGCTGAGAACCAGGAGTAGGCTCAAGTAGCAGTGGCCCAGGTGCGGGAGGGGCACAGGCTCTTCAGAGCTAACAACCACAACACACAAAGCTGGTTGATTAGCAAGTTGGTCTGGGGTCATCTAAGGACCAGGGAACAGGCGGAGTGAGTGAAGAACCTGATTCTCCTTAAATCATACCACCTAGGACTTCTTAAGCTTGGGATACTGCAGCCTGGAAACAGTGCCCCACTTTAAGGTGATAAAAGTCTAGTAAAAGAAAGGCAAGATAAGCTGACAGAGAAAGGTGAGGACCATAGAAAGTTTCTTCAGTAACAAGGAAGGCCAAGGGGCACCCTCAGAGGAAAATGTCAACATCAGGACCCCTATATCTAAAGCTTCCAAGAAAAATATGAATTGGTCTCAGGCCATAGAGGTGGTCAAAAAGGACTTTGAAGATAAAGTTAGAGAGGTAGAGGTAAAAATGGAAAGAGAAATGAGGGAGATGCAGGAAAGACATGAGAAAAAAGTCAATAACTTGAAAAGTCAAATTGGCTAAATGGAAAAGGAGGTACAAAAGCTCTCTGATGAAAATAATTGCTTAAGAATGAGGATTGAACAAATGGAAGCCAGTGACTTTATGAGAAACCAAGACACAATAAAGCAAATCCAAATGAATAAAAAAAAATAAAGGGTAATATGAAATAAGTAATCTGTAGATTTTCAAGATATTTCATCTAAGTTTCTTGCTACCAGCCCCTAAACCATTTGTAGAAAGCAAACTCAATGGTCTTTCCTTTCCACCAATAATGATACTTGTCAACATCCTTGATAAATGTAGTAGATTAGATCATATGGATTATTTTTACTTTCTGTTTCTATTTTATCACTACTTAAATTATCTCTATTGCATTTTCTTGAACAAGTTTCAGCTTCTCTTTTGCATTTTCTTTTAAATTGATTATGTAACTTATCTAACAACAAACCAGTGATTTTATTTCACTTATTAAAACTGAAGAAAATAAAAATGAGTTAAATGTAATTGCTGAAAATATTGAATAATTATCTATAATTCTTAAGTTATTTCAATTTTAAAAGTTCTAGGCATACTGTATTCATTAAAAGGAATGATCCTGAGAAATAGCAGATGCTATACTCTCTGTGTACATATAATATAGTTTAACTTGCTAATTAATCAGGCAGCAAAACTTTGTGTTCTGTGGTTGGTTATTAGGTCTGATGAGCCTGCGCCCCTCCCCGACCTGGGCCACCACCACTCAAGCCTACTCCCTGTTCCCAGCAGGGGAAGAACACTCAATTTCTGCCTCAGCTCCAACAGAGACACTAGTAATCTCCCCTGGCCAAATGCTCAGCCCTCTTTCCAGACCATGAATTTAGTTCCAGATGACACTGGCACTGAAGCTGATTCAGAGGCTCCAAGGGTCTCTTTCTCTGGCAAGGCCTGCCTAGGACTGGATCTGAGTCAGTGTGCCCACAGGGTTGGACTCCAGTCCTGCCCTGGCAAAGCAGCCCTCTTCTGCCAACCTTCTAATTTGTCTGTAGCTGGAAAACTATCTCAGCCCATTCTTTTGTGGGTTTTGCTGCTCCGGGAATTGTCCTATGGCATTATTTGGAGGCTTTTTTGAGCAATTTTGACATGAGTCCTGAGAGCTTTACCTGCCTTTCCTCAGCTTCAGCATTATTTATCTCTATGCTGATTATCTTGAGATATTTAATATTTAATAGGTCATTTTCATTTTAGAGGGAAACAGTCTAAGATTCTTAGTCAAAATAGAGATTTTTCACATAAGGAAAGGTCAGGACCAAGACAATATTCAGATGGAATGTGCTCTCTTCCGTATGCACTCAAACTATAGTAGGATACACAAAAGTATTATATCAGGGAATTTACCAAATATATATATAAATATACATATGTATATATTCCAAATAAAATAATATGTAGCTGGGTGACCCACTATATTAAACATTGAATGTATGTTAATTCTTTTATTTTAAGGCAATTACTCTGATGAAACTGGGGTTTATTCCAATACTAATAAAAACCAGTCTTCTTTGACTAATTCTTGAAGGCAAAAATGAGCTTCATATATGACAATGAATCATTTTATTTATCCCTTATCAAAATTGATGTGACACAAGTTGATAATGTAATACATTTTATTTTCAATTTTATACTTGTCATAAAAACACTTTTTCAGAAATATTTATGTCTACATATGTATATATTTACCCATTTTGTACAATTAAGTTATTAAGCTTATTCCCTATATGATTCATATCATGATCTCCTTGATACAGAACTCAATGTACAGTGACTCAGCCATTCAAATAAAGAATTCACTTGTCTGTTTATTCAAATTTTAGACCACTTGCTAAGGTTTTGGGGTTTTTTTCCCCCTCCAACTGATTTCTGAATATGTTGACCTACACTAAATCTTGTCAGGTGATGTCTGAGATGCAATGAACAGGTTGCTTCTCAATCACTTCTGTTTACTGTGGGTTCCCAAAGAACACTGCTATCTTTTTTTTGTTTTTTTGCAGGGCAATGGGGGTTAAGTGACTTGCCCAGGATCACATAGCTAGTATGTGTCAAGTGTCTGAGGCCGGATTTGAACTCATGTACTCCTAAATCCAGGGCCAGTGCTTTATCCACTGCGCCACCTAGCTGCCCCAGAACACTGCTATCTTAAAAATGATTTAAATGACCTAGGATTAAGACATCCCATTAAAACAATTATGATACTTGTGACCAAAGAAAACTATGTGAAAGCTACATTTTCTCTGCTTGGATTCAAATTCATAGGACTACTCAGCTGAGGTTCTGAACATTAAATGGCATACTTTACAGGAAAATGTCAAACAGGTTTCAAGTATTATGTCTTTTCCATTTTGGAGAATAGTAATGTTAACAATCATATTTTTCCAATTTTCCATCCGCTGGATATTTTGTGGAATTTCTGTGGAATATTGGCTGCACTTGCAGATGAGATCATTGTATTATTAGTTTGACTTAATTGCTTTTCTTTGTTGCAAGAGACTCCCCACAAAGTGGGAGTAATCTATTTGTAATGTAAAACCAAAACACACCAATAAAACCTAAAAAAAAATAAAACTTCTGAAAGGGTATTTCAGAGTGGGAGAGGGACTCATTATGATAGTAGCCCTTATAGAACTAGCAAAAACAAAGATTACTTCAAAGCTACATTAAGACAGAATAAATAAGATGTTGGGAGCATAGATATCCCTTAATTGTATGTAGAATATCCTTTTTAAAAAAAATTAAAAGTAAATAAGACAGCTTCAAATGGAAGATCAAAAAATTAGCACAAGGAATGTTCTTAGAGTGAGAGAAGTGGTCAAGAGGACCTAAAGGCTATAATCCAGGAAGGCAATTGGAAAATTATCCAAGAACACAATAGACAAGGGGATGGAGAAAAAAGAAAAAGAAAAAGAAAGCTCACAGATGCAGGCAAACACTAACAACAATTCAGATAATTTTCAGGCAGAAAATGGAAAGTGGATCACATGGCTACAGTCTCCTCCTCTGGTCCACCTGAATGAAGCAACTTGTTCAGTGCTCAGGCTATACACCCTGTCAATCTTTGTTTCAGGCACTGCTTAGTCTCCTTGTCCTATCATCAGTCTTAATTTGCCAAACCTCAGCCTTTGATTATATGCCTGCAATCTTCCTCTTTCCTATTCACTGAATATAGCAGGGAGAAAATGTTACACCTTTGTTGACTAGGTATATTACAAATTCATCTGATCCAATCTCAACTGGGCCCTCACCCCAGCAAGGCAGTTATTTTATTCTTCTTGACTCCCTATCTCATTTCCCACAGAAACAATTGCATGAGTTATTTTCCCTTTTCAATCCTCCCACCTCCCCCCTTTCTCCTTCTTTCTCAGTAAAGTACTTAATCCCATTCCCCTCCAAGTTCCTCCAGTACATTACAACCTGAATCACTACCCCCACCTGGCAAGTGTCTCTGATATTCAACCTTTCCCTAATCTGCTTCCTTCCCTCTTTTCAAATATGCTTGAGTCTCCTCTGTGTTAAACAAAAACAAAACACTTCATCAGATTTTTCACTTTAGATTCTCTCAAACTGGTATTGTATATCTTTCCTCCTATTTTCAGCCAAACTCCTTGAAAGAGCTATCTATAGTCACTCTCTCCACTCCTTTCCATTCATTCCTCCCTAAATTCTTAGAACTCTTGCTGTTAACCTCAACACTCAACTAAAAATTCTCTTTCTGAAGCTACCAATGACCTCATCATAGTCAAATTTTCTGGTTTGTTCTCAATCCTAATACTTTTCAACCAAGCTGCAAGCATTTGACACTATTAGCCATCCTCTCCTCCTAAATACTTTCTCCTATACAAATTTTGTCTTGTTTTTGATGATACTTTCTCCAGGCTCTCCTTTTACCTAGCTGGCCATGTCTTCACTGTCTTCTTTGCTAACTCATCATCCATATCACACTCCATACCTCTCACTGGGATTTGTCCTGGAAGCCTCTCCTTCACTCCCTCTGTGCTCTCTCAGTAACCACATAAGCTCCCATGCATCTAGTGTTAGTCATCATATCTATATATGTGACTCTTATATCCATACATCTAGGACCAGTCTCTTTCCTGATTGTCATTCCCATATGACCAATTTCTACTGACCATTTCAAACTAGATGCTTCAGAGACAGCTTAAACTCAACATATCCAAAACTGAACTCAATAGCTTTCTCCTATAGTGTTCCCACTTCATAATTTCCCTATTTCTGCGAATGGCCCTACTATCCTTTTAGTGTCCCTGGGTGCATAAGATTGGCATTATGATGAATTCTCATTCTCCTTCATCCCACATATCCAGTCAGTCAAAAAATCTCATCTTCACTATCACCTATTCTCTCTACTTACAGACCTACTATATTATCTTTCACCTAGATGTATCCAACAGTCTCATAATTAGTCTCTCTGCTTCATATATGTCTTTAACTGAGTCCATCCTACACATTGATGCCAAAATAATTCTGAGTAAATGTAGTTCTTACCCTGTGACACCCCTAAATAGTCAACTCCAATGGTTTCCTATTGCCTCTTGCCCCCCCATTCTCTCTATACATTATTCTCCCTTAAACACACTGCAAGCCAGTCAAATTGGCTTTGGTTCTGCGCCACTGGCCCTGGATTCAGGAGAACCTGAGTTCAAATCCGGCCTCAGACACTTATCACTTACTAGCTGTGTGACCCTGGGCAATTCACTTAACCCCAATTGCCCTGCAAAACAAAAACAAAAACAAAAAAGAAACACCTTTACAATTTATATGTAATTAATCAAATATCTAAAATTAGCAACAGAAATAGAATGTAAAAATGTTTATTGAACCACATGATATTTAAATATTTACATACATATATAGAGAGAATTAAGAAATCTGTATACCACTGAAGACTTCACCAAAGGCCTACTGAAATAATTGTAGGAGCATAGGATCATAATAAAATTACTAGTGAAGACTAAATTCAGAAGCCCTCTGGTTCTACTCCCATCATTTTACAGGTTTAGGGAGTTCAAGTGACTTTTTCAATGTTACACAAGTATTATTCATGGGCAGGGGGAATTGAACCTCTGACTCCAAAGTCAGTTTCTACTGTTCCACATTGTGACATGTCAATGACCCTGGGTTTTTGAAGGATATGTCATTAGAGATGAAGCTCTGGCAGTGTCTACCAGCTAAAAAAAAACGTTTTCCTTGAGATCAGGCCAATAATAGACTATCATTTAGGAACAAATTGAGGTCAGTTTTGGAGAGGATCAACATAAGACTAACAGAAGGGGTGTGTATTATTAAGCCAAAAGAACTCTTAAAAGACTAGAAATTTGAAGGGGCAGAGCCAAGATAAGAGATTATAGAAACACTCACCTGAGCTCTCCCAGAATTTCCTTCCAAACAACTAAAATAACACCTCAGATAAAATTCTGGAGTGGCAGAGCCAACAAAAGGGAAGAGTAAGATATTCTTCCAGCCCAAGACTACTAAAGTGGTCAGAAAGAAGGACCCATGACATAGGGGTGACTATGTGGATAAAACACCAGTGATAGAACTGCGTGGTCATGACCCAAGCTTTGGGAGCTCTGAAGTAAGAAACAGTAAGGGAACCTGGCAACTAGTCAGAAAGATTACAGGGTACCCCTGTGCTAACACTGGAGGCAAAAACACACACTGCTGAGCAATTCCATTCCCTATACCCATTTCTGAGTCCAAGTTCAAGAACAGAGAAGAGTACTTTTAGTCAAGAGAAAGAACCCTGTATTGCCAAGCATTTGGCAATATGTATATGTGTATGCATATGTATATATGTATGTATGTATATATGTATATATATGCATATGTATGTATATATGTGTGTATGATTAGTTATAGAAACCTATCTTACCCAACAGGGAAGTAGGAGAGGAATGGGGATAAGATAAAGGGACATTGACAAAAGGGAGAGTAGATAAAGGGGGCAAAGGTCAGAAGGAAAACAGACTTTACAGGAAGTTCAGAATAAAAAGAAAGAGAGAAGGTTGAACAGAAAAGAATAGGATGGAGGGAAGTGCACAGTTAGTAATCATAATTGTGAATGTGAATGGGTTAAATTCACCCATAAAATGGAAACAATATTTTGTTTACATAAATATACTGTTAAAATAAGGGACTTCTAGAAGAGGATTTATTATGTTTCAGCTCAACTAAAAAGGGCAAGGCTAACAATCAAGATCTCAGGCAAATCAAAAGCAAAAATAAACCTAATTAAAAGGGACAAGGGGGTGGTGGTGGCTAGGTGGCACAATGGATTCAGGAGTTCCTGAGTTCAAATCCGGCCTCAGACACTTGACACTTACTAGCTATGTGACCTTGGGCAAGTCACTTAACCCCCATTGCCCCGAAAAAAAAGGGGGGGGGACAAGGGTAGAAACCACATCTTGGTAAAAGGAAATATAGACAATAAAGCAAAATAATAATATTAAACATATTGTAACAAATGGCATAACATCCAAATTCTTAAAGGAAAAGTTAAATTAATTACTTTCCTCAATTGGAACTATATAAATCTAAAAAAAAAATTTTAAAAAGAAGTTACAGTGATGAATAGAATCTTAGAAAAAGATTCTGGAAAAAAAAAGTGAATGGGAACAGAAAAAAGTATACCTTTTTCTCACCTGTACATGACATATCCACAAAAAACTGACCATATATTATAGCATAAAAACCTTACAACCAAATGGATAAAAACAGAAATATTAAGTTTACCTGTTTCAGACTATAATGCAATAAAATTACATTTAATAAAGGGCCATGGACACATAGATTAAAAACTAATTGGAAGCTAAATAACCTAATTCTAAAGGAGGAGTGGGTCAAAGAACAAATCACAGAAACAATCAATAATTTCATTCAAGAGAATAACAATGAGACAACATTACAAAATTTGTGGAAAGCAGCCAAAGCAGTACTTAGGGGGAAATTTATGTCTCTAAATTCTAGAATACATAAAAGAGAGAATGAGCAGATCAAGGAATTGGGCATGCAACTTTTAAAAATGGGCATGTAACTAATAAAGAACAAATTTAAAATCCCCAATTAAACACTATTTCAGTATTTCTATTAAAATAGAAATACTGAAAATCAAAGAGAGGCTAATAAAATTAAATGTAAAAAAATTGGAACTAATAATTAAAGCTAGAAGCTTATTTTATGAAAAAACAAGGAAAATAGATAAACAACTGGCTAATTTTCAAAAAAAGAAGGAAGGAAGGAAGGAAGGAAGGAAGGAAGGAAGGAAGGAAGGAAGGAAGGAAGGAAGGAAGGAAGGAAGGAAGGAAGGAAGGAAGGAAGGAAGGAAGAAGAAAGAAAGAAAGAAAGAAAGAAAGAAAGAAAGAAAGAAAGAAAGAAAGAAAGAAAGAAAGAAAGAAAGAAAGAAAGAAAGAAAGAAAGAAAGAAAGAAAGAAAGAAAGAAAGAAAGAAAGAAAGAAAGAAAGAAAGAAAGAAAGAAAGAAAGAAAGAAAGAAAGAAAAAGAAAGGAAGGAAGGAAGGAAGGAAGGAAGGAAGGAAGGAAGGAAGGAAGGAAGGAAGGAAGGAAGGAAGGAAGGAAGGAAGGAAGGAAGGAAGAAGGGAGGAAGGAAAGAAAGAAAGAAAGAAAGAAAGAAAGAAAGAAAGAAAGAAAGAAAGAAAGAAAGAAAGAAAGAAAGAAAGAAAGAAAGCAGGAAGGGAGGGAGGGAGAGAGGTAGGAGGGAAGGAAGGAAGGAAAGAAAGAAAGAAAGAATGAAAAACAAATTACTAGTATTAAAAATGAAATGGGTGAATGCACCACTAATGAAAATTAAATTAAAGCAATTATTAGGAGCTACTTTGCTCAATTTTATGCCAATTTTATGTCAATTTTAAAATTGACAAACTAAATGAAATGATGAATATTTTCAAAAATATAAACTCTTCATATTAACAGAAGAGGAAATAGAGTACTTAAATAAGGCTGTATTTAGAAAAAAAATTGAACAAACCACCAATGAAGTCTCTCAGAAAAAAAAATTCCTGGCACCAGATGAATTCACACATGAATTTTAATAAATATTTAAGGAACAATTAATCCCAATACTAAATATGCTATTTGGGAGAAATAGGTAAAGAATGATTCCTACAAATTTCCTTTGATGATACAATTGCACTTGTGATACTTAAACCAGGAAGATCAAAACTAGAGAAAGAAAACTATAGACCAATTTCCTTAAGGGATATTGATGCAATAAATAAATAAACAAATAAATAAATAAATACTAGCAAGGGGATTTCAACAATAAATCACAAAGATCATAAACTATGACTAGATTGGCGTTATACCAGAAATGCAGGGCTAGTTCAATATTAAGAAAACTATAAGTGTAATTGACTATATCAAGAACAACAAAAAAAAACATATGATTATATCAATATATACATGAGGGGAAATGTTTTGACAAAATACAACACCCATTTCTATTAAAAACACTAGAAAGTATAAGAATCAATGGAGCCTTTCTTAAAATGAGTTGTTGCTATTGAGTCATTTTTCAATACTTTCTGACTCTTCATAAGCCTATTTTGGGTTTTCTTAGCAAAGATACTGATGTAGTTTGCCATTTCCTCCTCTGGCTCATTTTAGAGATGAGGAAACTGAGGCAAACAGGGTTATGTGATTTGTCCGGGATCACACAGTTAGCAAGTGTCTGAGGCTACATATGAACTCAGGAAGATGAGTCTTCCTGACCCCAGGCCTGGCACTCTATCCATTGTACTACCTGCTTAAAATTATAATTGGTATGCATCTAAAACAAAAAACAAAAATTATCTATAATGGAAATAAGTTAGAAGCCTTCCCAATAAGATCAGAAGAGGTAAGAATGTCCATTATCACTACCATTTTTCAATATTGTTTTAGAAATGCTAAAATGAATAGTAGTAAAACAAGAAAAATTATTTGGAGGAATAAAAATAGGCAATGAGGAAACAAAACTATCACTCTTTGCAGATTATATGAAGGTATACTTATAAAACCTTACAGAATCAATGAAAAACTAGTCAAACAATTAATTATAACAATATTGCAGGATATAATTTAAATGCACATAAATGACCAGCATTTCTATATATTACCTTCTTCTCAAGTCCAAGGGCAGCACTCTATCATTACATAAAGCTGCCTCTCAAGGTGAAAAATTTAAAGTTCTATACAAATGGGAAAGACATTATTTTCAACATTCTAAGCTGTCACTTCTGTCAATGGTAAACTGATTTCTGGGTTAAAGGACCTGTGAAGTTTTGGCAATTAGGCATGCATATTTTAATACTTTTGATAAACCCTGTTTCCTGGTTCACCAGTGGATCCATATCTAGTCCATAATGGTTTCATGCTCTAGTCATACACAGAAAATAGAAAATTTCTGTATAAGCTATACATAACTAGAAAAACCTAAGGCAATTGGATTTTCTTTCATGTTACCTCATACCAGACCTTTGCCTATACCCTGGTTCTGGCTTCCAATTTCATGTCTTGCCTCTCATTACTCCCAATACTGGCCTCGCAGTAGCTTATAGATATGAACTGCTTTCCTGGTTTTGCCTTGTTCATTGGTTTCCCTGAATAGAAGATCTAGTAAACTCTCAAAGGACCTTGAGAGTGCCTAGAGGACAAAGTATGGCATTGAAGAAATCTGATCTTGTGTTTGCAGGCATAGCTGCTGGTGCAAAATTATTTTTGGTTTTGTGACTTTGCCTCTGATTTCAAAGGACTGCCTAGCTCTTTTCATCACAGTATATGCATTTCCGATTATGGCACATTAGCTTAGTTGACCTTTGGTTGCTGCCTCCCAGAATTCCATGACTATGCTACATACATTACTCTAAGTCCTAAATCAGCACCTCTTTCTTAAAGCATTTGTTCTTCCTAGCCTTTCTCCTAATTCAGCTCACAATGTGACACGAGTTTAGTCACTCTGCTAGGATCCATCCCTTGAACAAATACTTTGAAATCACTATTGTTTCAGCATTAGTCTTTATCTGTATCTTTACAAAAGGAATTCTCATAAAGCAAGATTACTAGATGTAGTTTCTAGAAGTGGAAGTTCATTGCTTGCACTGGCCTAAGTCAAAATTGGTAAGAAGGAGAGAGGGGTTGGGTAGAGGTAATGGTAGATATGGATTTGAATGAGAACTGGCTTTGTTGTTTTATTTGTTTCAAGACCTCCTTGATGATAAAACATCTTCCGACAAAATATGATGTCACCATCTCTGCAATTCTTAATGGTCTAGAATAGTAACAGGTTAAGTGAAAGGGAAACTTAATCTTTACCTATCAGTGCTTATAGTTGGGTTTCCTAGGTAAAACCAAGGCTAGGACTTTAGGAACTCTCTACCTAAATAGGTAAGAGTAAAACCGCAAGACTACAGTCGTTAGAAAATGTCATAATTATGTCCAGTACTTGTAGAATGAAGAGTTAGAATACCAAATTAAAAGGATTCTGTGCAGAGGAACACTTCAGCATGAAGTGCATAGCCTAACCCCAGATATATGGATTCTCAATAGCCCTATTGGATTTTATGATTCCTGGATTTAATTCTACATATAGCTGGTGGGAATAATCTGGATGGTAATTAAGCAAAAGAGACTTAGGCAGCTAGATGGCACCCTGGATTCAGGAGGACCTGAGGCACATACACACATAGCTATACTCACATGGCTACACACACAGCTACACACACCTACACATGCCTACATGTTAGTGGACATCATCTGGATGTTAATAAAGCAAAAGAGACTTAGACAGGCAGCTAGGTAGTGCCCTGGATTCAGGAGGACCTGAGGCACATAAATACACATGGCTACACACACAGCTATGCATGGCTTCAGATGCCACTTGTCACATGCCTATTGTGATGTTTAAAATCTAAATTGTGGTCGCCTCAAATTAGAAGCTTCAGCACTAGTCTTTGGGCATTAAACATTTATTAAAGCATACAGGTATTCACAAGGAGTTCAGAAAGTTAAGATAAAGCCTATGTAGCCTAGAGTTCCAGCCTGGTTGGGTTCTTCCTCAAGTCCTCCTCCAAGAGCCTGCTTTAATCAGGAACTCTTTAGCAAACTGATTGTGGAAGCTTTTTATAGGTCTGGAATAGAGGCGGTCTTTACACACTGCTTCAAGCTGATTGGTTGGCGTCCTCCAAATCCATTAAGGGCTAGCCAGGTGTGATTACAATCTAGTTAACTTTGAAGTAGGCTAATCAGCAGTCAATCACTCTAACTTGATAAAATCAGTTTAGATTAATCTCCAGGTGGGTCTTTGAGTATCTGCTAAATCCCATTATTTTATCACACTATACACATGCCTACATATGCCTACACATGCCTGGGGCACATGCACACATGGCTACACACATTTACACATGCATACACACCTAAGACACATACATGCACATGGCTACACACATGACTATACACAGCTATACATGTCTACACATTGCTACATACATGGCTACACATGGCTCCAGATGCCACTTGCCACCACTAACACTCTAGGCCATAAACTATGCATTAGGTTACAGACTGTGGCTTTTTCTTATGATATTTTAGCTTCTTGCCTAGAAAGGAACTTCCCAGCAACAATCCTATTGTCTCAAAAACTCCAGGTTCTTTAAACTGGAAAAGCTTCACATAATGACAAAATGCTTTGTGGAAACAAGGTTGTAAGATTCCTCATCTACAAATATCAGGGGACTGGCATCTGGGCTGGGCATATCTATAGCATCACAGAATCATAGCTATATAAATTGAAGGGACTTGAAACATACTGTAGTTCAACCCTCCTTATTTTACAGGTGAAGAAATGGGGGCCACAGAGATTAAATGATTTGCCTACACATGCCTATAGTCTCACAGCTAATGGCTGAAGTGGAATTTACACACAGCTATTCCTCACTCCAAGTCCAGTCCTCTATCCACTAAACTCTGCTGCCTCTCAGAGTCTTCAAAAATGGTTATATATTCATAACTGTTCTACTCTACAGACATTTTAGTAAAAGGTAAAAGATTTATATGATCTGAAGAGAAACCAGACAAGACTATAAGAATCATAATTCCTAAGCACTGAAGGATCTGGGCCAGATAACAATTAAAGTAGAGTTTGTTTCAAATATGGTAATTACATTTTGAACACACCAAAGTAGTTTTCTTAATTCTCCTGACTAACCGGGCTACCTATTGAGACCACCCTAACTAACTGTCAACTACTCTCTGATAGTATACTTTGAAGATTTCTGACATAAATCCAAGGTTTTCAAAAACTTCAAGCCAAATTCACCAGCTCCAGCAGGAGTCTCTCAATCTCAATCTCTCTCTCTCTCTCTCTCTCTCTCTGAATAAATCAGAAACCTATGTGTGTGGTCCCAAGACCTACAATGGAAGTCTTTGTTTTTAATATACCAGTCTAGACACAGTGATCACCAACCATGTTAGTTTTCATCTTTGGAAGAGACTTATGGTTGGGTCAATGATATTTCTTATAGATGAAATGCTTATAATCCTTCAACATCTCCCTTTCTCCCTATCTCAATCCAGAAAAACCCACATATCATTTGTTACTGAGGAGTACTCATGCTGTCAATCATCTTGGATTCCTTGCTATGTCCACCCTCCATATCCAAGCTATTGTCAAGGCCTGCAAATTTCACCTTTGACTCATCTCTCAAATATGCCTCTCCTTTCTCCTCTGACATTGCCACCACTCTATTGGAGGTCCTCATCACTCCACCCCTTGAATACTGTACTACCTTGCTGGGGGATTTGCCTGCCTCTACGCTCTCCCTACTACAAACCACTCTCCAGCCACTATAGTGATTTTTCCTAAAATTCAGATTCAATCACCTCTCTTACTCTTGCTCTATCATACATACATACATATACACATATAAATACATATACATATCATACACATACATATTCATACAAATACATACACATGCACACACTCCCATTCAATAAACTCTAGTGGCTTCCTATTGCCTGTAGTTTTCTTTATCTGGTTTTTCTCTCCCTGGTTTAGGTATCAAAATCATATTTGCATCATAAAAGGAATTTGGTAGGGATCTTTTATTTAAATTTATTTAAATAAATTGTTCCTTAAATTTTTGGTGGAATTTACTTGTAAATCTATCAGATCCTGGGGATTTTGTCTTAAGGAGCTCATTAGTATAGCATATTCAATTTCATTTTTCTGATAGGGTTACTTAGTTATTTATTTTCTCCTCTTAATTTGGGCAATTTATGTATTTTTTCATAAATATTCATCCATTTCACTTAGACTATAGTTTTACTGGCATATAATTAGGTAAAATAATTCCTAATAATTGCTTTCATTTCCTCTTCATTGGTGGTGCATTCACCCTTTTTATTTTTTAATACATGTAATTTGGTTTTATTCTTAATTTTAATCAAATCAACCAATAATTTCTTTTTTTTACAAAACCAGTTTCAAGTTTTGTTTACTAGTTAAACAGTTTTTATTTTACTTTCAATTTTATTAATCTCGACTTTCATTTTCAGGATTTTCACTTTGCTATTTAAATAGGGCTTTTTAATTTGTTCTTTTCCTAGTTTTTCTTTTGGTTGCATGCCCAATTAATTGATCTGCTCCTTCTCTCTCTATTGATTATGCATTTAGAGAAATAAATTTTTACCTAAGCACTGCTTTGTTTCCTACAGATGTGGGTATGTTGTCTCATTGTTGTCATTACCTTTAATGAAATTATTGATTGATTCTATGATTTGTTTTTTTATCCACACATTCTATATTATTATATTAGTTAGTTTCTAATTATCTATTTATCTGTTTTCATCACCCTTTAATGAATGGGAAAAATTTTTATTCATTTTAAAACAAAAGATATCACAAAAGACAAAGTAGACAATTTTGATTACATTAACCTTTAGTACAAACAAAATTAACACTATTAGAATGAAAAAAAAAACATTGCTGAATGGGAAAATTACTTGAAACAAATATTTCTGATAAAGTCTGACATTTAAGATGTCATGGAATTAAGACAATTACATAATATTAAGAGGAATTCTCCAATTAATAAGTGGTCAAAGCATCTAAACAAATTGTTTTCCAAAGTATTACAAATTGTTATCAGCCATAGGAAATACTATCCCATGGGGCAGCTGGGTGGCACAGTTGATAAAATACTGGCCCTGGATTCAGGAGGAACTGAGTTCAAATCTGACCTCAGACACTTAACACTAGCTGTGTGACCGTAGGCAAGTCACTTAACCCTCATTGCCTTGCCAAAAATAAAAAAAGGAGGCAGCTAGTGGATAAAGCACTGGCCCTGGAGTCAGGAGGACCTAAGTTCAAATCCGACCTCAAACACTTGATACTTACTAGCTGTGTGACCCTGGGCAAGTCACTTAACCCCAATTGTCTCAGCAAAAAAAAAAAAAAATTTAAATTAAACAATTAAAAAGGAACTATTCCAAGAGGGTAAGAAAAGTAAAACAAACATGAAAACCACATTGAGGATTTTCATCATATCCAGAAAATTAGAAATGCCAAAATATGAAAATAGTCAAAGTTAGAGTTTTTGTCGAAAAACAGATGTAATGAGTTTAAGTTCATACCTAGGTCACTTAAAATGGCACCATCCACATGAAAATAATAAGGATGGACTTCTGGGAAATTGGAAGACTGGCACATATATGGGCAAAACAACATTTAATATTTGCTTACCCTCTGGTGGGAAGCAATATTTTCTATAGCCAAAACTATCTTATATCTTTAAAATCACCCAAGTCAGCAACAGTAGTGACTTTTTCCTACTTTTGTATCACACACAGCAGGTAACAAGAAAGAGACTTGAAGTTTGGCCTGTTCGTCCCGTTCTGTTTTAGGTGCAGATAGTTTAGTCTTTTACCCAGGAGCCCTACAGCAAAGGGATCCAAGAATCCAGGAATCCAAGTTTGGTTTTGTAGTCATTCCAAGCAGTGAAAGCCTAAGGAGTCAGGATGTCAAAGCTCACAGCGGGTTCATTCACGCAATGTGCTATACTGTGTACCAAATTTCCTTCCCTGCCCCCCTCCAAAAAGATGGTATAATGTGAAATTATGCTCTCAAATTGTGTCTTTATTTTTATCTTTCTATATTTCGAAGTAAACATCCCCCTGTAAAATCTAATATGATGTTCACTGGTGTAACTAGGGTGATAGTCACTGAGTTCCTAAAAGAAAGGAATAAAATTAGTGGGTGCTTGAGTCAATACCATAAAATAGAAACTCCCCAATCCTCTTGGGTACCAGGAAAACCCCAGAGGAAGTATAAAATATAATAGATTAGGCTATCGCAAATTAAGTCCAAAGTCAATCCATATTACATAGCCAAGCTGACATAGTGTAGATATAGTTATTATTTGGCCCCACTGATCTGGGAAAAAAACAATAATTTGGGAAACATATGAAAAAAGTGACTGAAATATCCATAATTTTCCACCCAAAGATCCCACTCTTGAGCATAAACCCTAAGAAGACCACATATATATATATATATATATATATATATATATATATATATATAAAATCAAGGAGAGAATCCACATCATTACTTTTTGTGGTAACAAAGAAGTAGAAATCAAGTCAAATTGGATATTACTAACCAATGAATGTACTCAGAAATGATTTTGCTGAGAAATATGTAAATATGTAGAATTTATCAACATAGAAAGATATATGAATGAAAGTAATGTGAGGCCAGCATAAACAGGAAAGCAATATATCCAATTACTGTACCAATATAAAAGAAAATAATAAAAAATAACTATATATTCATAATGATAAATCTTGGCCCTAGAGAAGAGATAAGAAAGGATACCTTCCTCCTTTGGTTTAAGAGATGGGGAAATCGATGAAGATTGCTACATATGATATCAGGCAAGGTCAATATTTTTGCTGGTCTTGTTGAACTGTTATTCCCCATAAAAATCTTTATTACAATGGAACCCTCACTGAGTTGTTGGAATGACTGGATTTAAAGCACAGCACTGGGAACAACTCTTCTTCAAAGAAAGTTTGAGGACTGGTGGTGGGAGACAGGATGCTTATATCAGACAGGCATCAATAATTTCAGTGCTTTGATTACAGTTGAGGATAAGAGTAAATATGAAAAGGTTTGGAACAGTCATTGTAGAGAAAGGTGATAAATGTTGATAAGCAATCTACCTTTCATTAAGAATAGACCCTGGGGTGACTAGGTGGAGCAGTGGATAAAGCGCTGGCCCTGGATTCAGGAGTACCTGAGTTCAAATCTGACCTCAGATACTTGACACTTATTAGCTATGTGACCCTGGGCAAGTGACTTAACCCTCATTGCCCGCCCCCCACCAAAAAAAAAACTTCAGTGGAAGCTGGGAAGTACAAACCAAAGATAAATGACAAATACAGGCAGGAGGACATGGCATTAGAAAAGAATAAATCTCTCTCTCTCTCTTACACACACACACACACACACACACACACACACACAATCTCCTCCTCCTGTTCCACTCCCAAGGTTTCCATAGTATAGTTGAAAAGAAACAAGATTTGGGGTTAGATGATCCAAGTTCAAGCCTCAAATCTTCTTCTTTTTCATCTGTTTTGCTTTAGACAAGTCATTGTACTTCACCGGACGGTGATTGCCATATCCGTAAAATAGATAATTTCTAAGAGGCAGCTAAAAAGCACAGTAGAAAGTACACAGCCTAGAATCAGGAAGAAATTAATTCAAATCCAATTTCTGATACTTCCTAGCTGTATGACCCTGGGGCAAGTCACTTCACCTCTGTCTGCCTCAATTTCCTCATCTTTAAAATGAGAATAATAATAGCACCTACCTCAGGGTTTTTGTGAATATCAAATCTGACAATATTTATGAAGTGTTTTGAAAGCTTTAAAAGAGTTATAGAGCAACTCTAATGTGATCACATGACTGATTTCTATACCTAAATTAGTACATTTGGAAAAATACATCAGTCACAAATTGTGAGGGTACATGGTCTTGGCAGCTTTCTGATGTCTCTCCAGAATTCACCTCTAAAATAAGAGGAATACGTTTCTTAAAGATAGCATAAAAAAAAACCTGAAAGAGAATTTATCAATAGGTAAATGCAACTCTGCTGGCCATTATACTTTCTGAAAGGTTTTTTTATGCTGTTTTTTTTTTTTTAAATCATACCTGACCTACCCATTTGAAATTGTGACCACTGGTGGTTTGGGCAGAGTATGACATTGCTGATAGCCAGGTTTTTGGTCAAGTGAACTATGCACTAACATATCACCAAGAAAGACAAGGGATAGGAGTCATAGGAGGTCGGCTTTCTATGAAAGAGCCTTTAGCACCTGAAAAATGTGCTCTATTCCCCAACGTAAGGTTCACGATGCCACATTTCCAGAACACATATAATTTTGGCTTAGTTCCACAAAATGAACCATTGAGCTGCCTCTATTTAATTACCACCCTTGGAAGCATTCTGACAGCCGCCATGCAATGCTTAGTAAGCATTTTGCTGCAGACAGCTTGAAGATGTATTGTAGCTTGGAAATTACAATACATGCCATGCCTGGTTCTGTCATCTGGCTTTGGGAATGCAGCCTGCTTGTCTCTCTAATGAGCTGTCTGATGTTCCACCCATCTCACCTGTGGCAAACAGGAGTAAATGTAAGTAACCATAAGTTGGCAGATTAGTGAGATCCAAACAAAAATATTCCTCTCTTGCATGAGGCCTTAGTTTCTTTAACTGACTAGACAGACACAGTACATAATTTACTCAGACTTGCACTCTGATGCAAAACATTACACATTTGAAAATTTTCAGCATAAATTAGAACAAACTCCAAAGTGATAGTTCCTCTCATTTTTTGCACAATATCTAGAAAGCTGATCTATAGAGACAAGTCTAAAAAAATGCACAATCAGTCATCAACTATAAACCTTCCAACACAGTTTGCTTTCACACAGGAGAGTACTTCATAAAGCTGATATGAACACTAAAACAAGCAACCCCCTTGTGAGCTAAGCATGCTCTAGTGGGCTTTTAAAATATGTAATTATATTTGGGGGGCAATTATTTGATATGGAGTAGATGCAAATCAATATAATAAGGTTCTAGTGTATTTTATCATTTATTACTAAGGAACAGAAGCAGGTAGCATGGAAAATGGAAGAAACAAATTTGATATGGGACAGGTCTGGGTTCAATTCTCACTTTAGTAATTGATCTCTATGTAACCTCTGATAATCACTATCTCTTTAGTACTTTCTAAACTAAAATGCCCATTACTGACTACCACACCCTGTGTATACTGTTTCTTCCATTAGAGTGTAAGCTTCTAGAAGGCAAGAACTGCCTTTGCTTTTATACTTATATACCCAGGGATTAAAAGGCACAGGGTTTGGAACATAGTAAACGCAATGATTTTTCTTCCTTCCTTCCTTCCTTCCTCCCTTCCTTCCTTCCTCCCTCCTTCTCTCTCTCTCCACCCCCATCTCTTCAACAAAGTTTCTTGAACTATAAAATTGTGGAATTCAAGTCGATTATTTCTAACGTACCTTCCATCTCTAAATCTGTGATCTTAGTGTCAGGTCACTTGATTTTTCTTAGTCTTGGTTTCCATATTTGTACAATAAGGGGCTTGGACTTAATGATTTCTAAATTCCTTTCTAGGCTAAATTCAAAGAATTCTTATAAGCATTATTACATTAGGGGAACATGTATGAAAAGCAGTGTCAGAAAAAGAATGTTTCAGATGTATTGTTTTGGTTTTCAAAAATCTACAATGCAAATGCCTCAAGACTGGCGAATTTTTAAACTGACATCCTCTTACACCAATTTATCTTGTATCTCTACAAAGCTATTTTCATTACCAAAAAGCTAAGACAGACTGAGACAGTTGACCTGGGACAGACAGTCTCTGACTTTATCTTTTGATATCCACAAATTGAGAAAATGGAAGCTCTTCAAGAAAAAGATCTTGTCACTAAACATAAAGAAACCATGTGTTATAAAGAAAGACAATAGGAAACCACTCAACAAATGGCAACCTGAACAATAAAATCCTCTCTCTTTTGAATTGTTAAAATTACCCAATGAAATTACTTTTTTTTTCAAAAATATTTTTTCACTCAACCTTTAGAGGAGACAGGTGTTACAATGCCTTTAAAAAAGGGCTTGCAGCCCAAGAAAAACATGACTGAACCAGCTTTGAGGTCTCATAATAGGTCTCAGTGAATAATTAAAATGGGCACCTGGGAATGTCTTTTGTTTTTATTGTTGTTGGGTTTGATATATAAGCTATCTAACATACATAATCTGTATTTAGCATTCACTGGGCAGAAGAAGCCTAGGGAATAGCACATTAGAACATGTATTTCAAGGAAGTGGTTAAAGTACTACCTTCAAAAAATCAATCTCTACTGATTCTCAGACAACGTGTGATTATGAAAGTAATGTGGCACACTCTGGGGAAAAGAGAAAGCTCATCCAGACAACTCTGGGCATCAGGATTTGATTGTTACTGAAATACCGAAAATGGCCCTGTTGGCCATACCTTCCCACAGGACAGGGTATAATTAGCATAGTGCAGTGAAAAGATACTAGGTTTAAAGTCAATGGAGGCCTAAGTTTGAATCCTGACTCTGGAGATTCAGTAGCAGCATAAAAATGGAGAAGTAACTTTTCCATTCTGAGCTCCAAATTCCTCATCTGTATAAAAGGGATAGTGATAGATAGATAGATAGATAGACAGACAGACAGATAGATAGATAGATGGATGGATGATATATAGATCAATATATCTATATATATATATATTATATATAGGTACATATAATTTACTTTACATAGCGGTTGTGTAGAAAGCATTTTCTAAAACTTAATGCACTATAGTTTTCAAAAAACATTCCATTCAAAGTATACATGTAGGGGCAGCTAGGTGGCGCAGTGGATAAAGCACCGGCCCTGGATTCAGGAGTACCTGAGTTCAAATCCGGCCTCAGACACTTGACACTTACTAGCTGTGTGACCCTGGAAAAGTCACTTAACCCCCATTGCCCCGCAAAAAAACAAACAAACAAAAAAAACCCAAAGTATACATGTAATCTAATGTTAAGATCAGAAGTTGATGTCCATACCGCGAAGGTGTAATAACTAAGCTTAACACTAAAGAAGTATCAAGTAGCACATAAGACAGTTCCATTGCCCTCCTTTCTTTGCAGAGATGGGAACAATGGGTACCAAATAAGATATATAATGTTAGACTTGGTTTATGTGCTGGTCAGCTTGCAGAACTGTTATTTCTTTCTTTTTTATTCTTCATTTTAATTAATAGGCTCCCTGGGAGGAAGAAAAGAGATATCTTGGCAAATGACTGTGAAGTAAAAACAAACGATGTCAATACAATTTTTTAAAATTGTAATCCTAGCTCTGAAGTCTGTCATTTTAATCTTGCTGCTGTATGGGTTACAAAATGATTTTGTCAAGTTTGTTTTAAATCTGACAAAGCTAGGGGCAAGTTTTATAGCACCTTTTATAAATGGGAAGGAAACAGTGTGCTCCTAAATAGTGCTGAGTGTCCACCCTGTACAAAATCAACCAAACACCAAAAGATTCTATAGAGCATGAGAAATGCACATTCCCATAATGATCCAAATTGCAAGTGACATTTTAAATAATTTGCAGAGACTATGAGCATGGCAAGGCCAACTATCTTTACAAAATTAGACAAAGGAAGATGGTAAATATGTTTTAGTGGACAGTATTAGCACTAGATTTATAATCTAGATTTGAATCCAGGCCATCTGAATCTTGTCCTAACAAGCTTTATCATTAGGCAAGACAAGTAACCTCTCCATGCCTCAGTTTTCTCATTTTTAAATGGGAATTATATTCATACTCCCCACCCATGTTCCTGAAGTCTGTGCCATGGGAGTACAAGTTCTGTATGGTTCTTCTGTCCTGGGGAGCATTAATTATGTTCTCAGCAATTGATTAAAATACCCATGTGTCATTGAGCAAATCACTTAACTTCTTGAAGAAGGTAAATTGGTGCAGTGGATAGCCTTGGACACTGGAAGATCTGAGTTCAAATTCTACCTTAGATATTTACTACCCGTGTAATACTGGAGAAGTATCTAATCCTTATTTTCCTCCAAAGTGTAATTGTAATGGCATTATAATAGCCTCTACCTTATAGATATGTTGTCATCAATTCTAGTTATTATCAATACCTTTATGTCTCAGTTTCTTCATCTGCAAAGTAGGGGGGTTGGACTGGACAGCCTCTGAGATCCTATTCATCTCTATATTGTTAAGGGCTAAAATTCTAGCTAAACTGTCTAAAATATCTAATGAGTGGTCGCCAATAAATTATAAGCTTTAGCAAGAGTTAGACTTTTAAGCATTTATTAAGGAGAATAAGAATTTTGTAAAGAGAGAGAGAAAGGCCTAGATTTCTATCTATTAAAGGGAGAGCACATTTTTAGCTCCCTTCTCCTCCAGCATCCTCAGGAAAGAGCCCCAGAGCGAGCACCAGTCTCTTCCTTCCTCCTCCCACTAGCCCGCGTCACTTCCTGACGCCAAAGAAAAGACTCCTGGTCTTGCCCTCAAAGACCTTCGCTTCATGGGCAGAACTCTTCTACAGTAAGTTTCCAGCAGGTGGCATTATTCCAATCGTTACAATATCAAAGAACTTATGAATTTTTTCCAACAGCAGCCTAGCTAAGCACAGACAGATGGCCACTCAAACAATCAACAAAGAAACAGCAGTTCTGCAAGCTAACTAACACAGAAACCAAGTCTAACACTATATACCTTATTTGATACCCATTGTTCCCACCTGTACAAAGAAAGGAGGGTGGTGTCACTTTCTTATGTGTCACTTGGCACTTCTTCAGTGTTAAGCTTAGTTATTAAACCTTCATAGTATGGACATCAACATCTAATCTTAACATTAGATTACATGTATACTTTGAATGGAATGGTTTTTGAAAACCACAATATATTATTCTATAGTGCATTAAGGTTTACAAAATGCTTTCTATACAACAGTCATGTGAAGTGAATGTGATATATAGATATAGATATAGATATAGATATAGATATAGATATATGTTGATATCTTGATATACAAATTATCTATCATCCATCCATCCATCTATCTATCTGTCTATCTATCATCTATCTATCTATCACTATACCTATTTTACAGATGAAGAATTTGGAGCTCAGAATAGAAAAGTTACTTCGCTATGGTCATGCTGCTACTAAACTTCCAAGTGAGGATTCAAACCGAGGTCTCCACTTTCGTTAAGCCTAGTATCTTAGGTAGCAATAAGTTGGCCACTATTTGATGAATGCTTTAGGTAGGCATGGCAATACATGAAACAAAGAAATATATGTTGTGGGCCCAAAGTACCCCAGAAGTCCTCTGGGGCACATCTAGGAATCTTCTCCTTGAGTAACTAAACCAGAGGACAGATACACCTAGAGAGATAAGCGGAACCAGTTCGAACTGAGCTAGCTTCTGGACCTCCACCATTCATTCTGATCTCCCTTACCTCCTGGGGAGATAACTTTGGGTGTAGCTATGGCCTTTGTGTCCTGAAGAGAGAGATGGCTTGAGAGATCTGTAGCCACCCCTCACCCAATTCCTCTAGCCACCATCAGTGGGGGATGGTCCTCCCTCACTAAAGGAACTTTCCACAGTCGAATGGTCACACACCCCCCATCAGTCCTCTATAAAAGTACCTGCCAGTCTCCTGCTCGAGGAGATTGGTACCTCAGAACCACACTCTTTGTTCCATACTTATCTCCCCATGAGAAGTCCAAGGATTTCTTTCATGGTTTCCCTCCCCCCACCCCTTCCCTTGCCCCTAAATAAACTACCATCTTATTCTAACTGCTTTTGTGTGCAAGAGGGTATAATTCTTTAAAGAGGAATTCCTAAGAACCCCAACCCCACACCCCATTTTCCCCAATAACATATAGAAAATGGTTCTCAGCCATTTGCTGCCCCTTCTACTCCTATGGTGATCATGGCAAAATAGTGGAAAATGGTACCGAGGGTGGTTAAGAATCACTGTTTTTAGACTAGCTATAAAAATTCAACAAAGCTCTTTACACTCTAAATAAATCCTAGTATAATGACCAATGAATGGCCATACTGCAGTACTATAAGAACTAAATTTTATCACTCGTGACATTCTCATCACAAATGAAATATGGAACATTTGCTTAGAGCAAAAGATAAAGAGATGGTTAGCCCAAGTGTTCCACTAGCATTCTCATATCAGGATAAAAATTATGAGGACTCTATTCTCAGCACATCAGGTAGACCACCTATGACAAACTTATGAGAGCAGATATCAATAATAGTCACATAAGGTGGACATAAATGGACAGTTTGCTTACAGCTTCAAAGGAGGAAGTGTACAAGTTAATAAGATCACAAATCCCTTTGAAAGTTTGTGCACTAATAATACTAATGATAAAGCACTGGATGCTTTACTACTTTATCTCCAAGCAAGGTTTAAACAAACAAAATCAAGCAAATGCTCTCAAAATATTCAGGTATTCTAATTTGATTTGCCTTAAGACCTAACATACACACAGTAAACTGGCTAGGGTATGAGTAACTATCACTGAGCCTGTAACAGAAAAATCTCTATATATGATAGCCATGTAGCATTTTGGAAGTGGGAGCAACAAATAGTATGGGTGATATAATAAAAATTAGCATGGAAGAAATTATCAATTTTTGCCGAATTCCTTAATTCTACAATTCTCAAGGCAGTAAAAAAGGCAGAATTGATAGTTGAACCAATTTTTGTTTTCTTTATTTGTGCTTGTGTGTATGTGTGGCTTTGTTTTGTTTTGGGAATTTAAAAAATTTTCTTTTGCAGGGCAATGAGGTTTAAGTGACTTGCCCAGATTCACACAGCTAGTAAGTGTCAAGTGTCTGAGGCTGCCTTTGAACTCAGGTCCTCTTGAATCCAGGGACAGTGCTTTATCTACTGTGCCAACTAGCTTACCCCCTTTGTTTTGTTTAAAGGGGGCTATTAGATAAAGGGACAAGCAAAAAAAGTGTCATAAATAATAAAATATAGCTTTTATAGATAGTTTAACAATGTCTTATACGCAACTATGTATCTCCCAAGAAGGCTGAAAGTCACCACCACTAAGTGCCCCTTTCCCTTATCCCTTCCTCATTAACTCTCTTCCTTTCCCCAACTCCCAGAACTCCAACTACAAGAATCTATCCAGTCTGCTTGACTATTATTCATACAGATTAGATGTCATAGAATTCACCAGCTCTGTTCCTTTTTATATGTTGAAATTCTTCCCATCCTTTGTTTTTTTAATTAATAAAGTATTTTATTTTTTTCCCATTACATGTAAAGATAATTCTCGACTTTTGTGTATACAAGCTTTCCAATTTCAGATTTTTCTCCCTCCCTCCCCTCCCTCCCCCCTCCCCTAGACAGCAGGTAATCTGATATAGGTTTTATATATATATATATATACACACACACACACATATAATAACATTAAACATATTTCTGCATTAGTCATGTTATAAGAGAAAAACCAGAGCAATGATGAAAGACCTCAAAATACAAAAACATCAGCACCAAAAACAAAAGAAATAGTATGGTTTATTCAGCATCTACTCCAACAATTCTTTTTTTTCCCCCCTGGATTTGGAGATCCTCTTCTATCATGAGTTCCCTGGAACTCTTCTGTACCATTGCATTGGTGAGAAGAATATAGTCCATCATAGTAGATCAACACTCGATGTTGATGATACTGTGTACAATGTTCTTCTAGTTCTGCTCATCTCACTCATCATCAGCCCACGCAAGACCCTCCAGGTTTCTCTGAACTCCTCCTGCTCATCATTTCTTACAGCACAATAGTATTCTATTGTATTCATATACCACAACTTGTCCAGCCATTCCCCAATTGATGGGCATCCCCTCAATTTCCAATTCCTTGACACCACATAGAGAGCAGCTATAAATATTTTTTGTACATGTGGGTCCCTTTCCCCTTTCCATGATTTCTTTGGGCAAAAGACCCAAAAGTGGTATTGCTGGATCAAAGGGTATGCACAATTTTACTGCCCTTTGGGCATAATTCCAAATTGCTCTCCAGAATGGTTGAATTCTATTCCTTTTTTATGAAAATGAGGGCCATCAGCCTTTCCTGTTTGTCCTGCTACTCCCTCCTAAGGTCTTCCAGACCCAAACACTAGAATCTAATACACTGATAAAATCTAAGAATTCCTAGGTCTTTACATAACCACTTAACCACTGAACCTTTGGGTCTTCTGAATCCTTCTATCCATGATGCAGATGAACTTTCTCTTATGTGTGATCTCCTCCAATTGAGTAGGAGTTCATGAGATCAAAGACTGTCTCACAGTCTAATTTGTATCTCCAGTGTTTAGCACACTGCATGACATACAGTAGATACTTGCTAAATGTCTTCATTGATTCATAAAATACAATTTTGTTTTATTGTTTTAAGGGATTCATAATAGCTTTGGTCAGCATATGTTTTCTAAAAAATTAATAAAATAAAAACAAGAATAGTAATATCAACACCAGTAGTACTCATAATAATACATCTAATATCATGTAGGAGTCCACAAATTTTTATGTCAAAAATTATGCCTCCTACTTGAAAATTTGGAAACCAATATATTAATCCAAGTTACCTCTCTAGTATTTGCTGCTCTAACCTCTATGGTCTTTTCCCCTAATCTTGTAATAGGCATTGTCAGGTAAAATGTCAAGGAAATTATTTATGTCATATTTTTTTAAGTCTTAGATTTAACTTGGGTCAAAATTTTTAAACATTTACATCAAAAACATTGTTGCAGCATCTAAAATTCTATTTTTATAAAAAAAAAAAACACCACCACATTCTGAAAGAAAAAGAACCTGGCCTGCTATATTTTAAGGAAGAAACTTGAGATAAATTTTCTTAAATTTGAATATAAGCTAATAGTTTGTACTTAAAATCAAATTATCTTAAGTTTGAATAGAAAATAATAGCTTAGACTCAGAATGGCATTTTTGTTTGTTTGTTTTTGTGGGGCAGTGAGGGTTAAGTGACTTTCCCAGGGTCACACAGCTAGTAAATGTCAAGTATCTGAGGCTGGATTTAAACTCAGGTACTCCTGAATTCAGGACCGGTGCTTTATCCACTGTGCCACCAGGCTGGCCCCAGAATAGTATTTAAAAGAAGCACCAGACCTGCAGGAAAAACCTTTCAAGTGAGTCCTAGCTCCATAAATTAATAGTTAAATGATGTCACAACTTCTCTGGAACTCAGTGTCCTTATTCACAAACTGAGATTAATATTATCGGCCCTACTTACTTCTGTGTTGTTTAAAATCTAAATTGTGGGATCTAATCTGTATCCCTCCCCCCCAGTCTTGGGGGGAAGCTAGCTAAAATCACTGATAAATTCAACAAGAGTTTAGGCTTTTAAATATTTATTAAAATATATAGTATAAGTTAGTGGAGAGACATTGAGAACAGATCCCTTATATCATGGAAATCCTAGCTTAGATCTAATTTGGTATAGCCAGAGAGAAAGAAAGCAATTTCTTTTCCTAGCAACCCACATGAAATCTCTCACCACCAAGCTGGTGTCCAGATGACCAAGAGGGGCCACTCCTGTTCTCAATCTGCTGCCGTGCTGGTTCCTCCTCACCGAAAAGAGAGTTCTTCTATGAGTGAGCATCCACTTCCAAGTTCCTCTCTCTCTCCCCCAAAGGGGAGGTCCTTCAAGCTGGTTGGTTGAGAGTGGTCTCTTGCTGATGTCAGTAGTACACCAACAAGTCACTCAGGGCCTGCCAGGTGTGGCCTCCATCCAATCATCCTTAAATTGGTACTTAGTATCTCATTCTCACCCAATTCAAACAATACTAAATCAGTCAGGTGGGAACCCGTGGCATCTGCCAAATTCTATTATTTTATCATACTTCATAGGTTTGTTGTGAGAATGAAATAAAAAATATATAGAGAAAAAGTATGGTAGAAACTTTATACTGCTGAATATAAATGCAACATATTGCTACTCTGCTATTTAAATACTATATCTGCAATTTAACAAAGTGCCTGTTCTCTCCATTGATTTAGGTCATTTCTCATTCATTTTTATCCATCCTTCTATCTATGCTTTATGTAAACCCTTTAGAAACAATCTTCTCAGTGTTCCCAGGGTCTTTACATCACCAGTTATTACATGGACACCACTGAAGCAGTAGTGTTAGGATATCATCATTATTTAAATATGATTTACTCCATGTTTTCTTTAACAGGACATAGCAGCTAGCTAACATCTGCCTTATGACTGGTGAGCATTTATCTTGGCTATACTCCAAAAATTAATTGATCAAGAGTCAAAGCCATGAAAGGAATATCTCATAAACAGTTCACCTGTGTGACTGGTGACCCTGAAGTCAATGGATATCAGGGTAATTTGATTGCTACTTGGAACTTTTCATTCCAAATTGAAAATGTTTGTACAAGTCATAGATTTGCCTTTTATCTGACATTGTCAACTTTATTATCTAAACCAAATAAAAGTCTTCATTAAAATTATTCACAAAATTATCTTCTTCTTGTCACTGTATACAACATCCTGAGTTAAAACTGGCATAGGGATTGCCTTCAAGAACATATTATATAAAATACAATCAATAGGAGAAGCACAAACTTTCCAAAATGATCATTGATTTTTGTTTAAACTTGACCTTGCTTTTAGAAAAGTCTGATTTTTCAAGGTTTGCTTTATCTCATTCTATGTTCAAAAGCTAATAAATCACTACAGTTTATCTTTTAAGAAAAACTGTTACTAATGATACCAGATATTTGGGAAAACTAGACTTTCCAGTGCCTATTGGCCCTCTTATAAGCATTCAGTTTGGTTAATAATGTTAATGTATGAAGCTGGTGCTGTTGACATTGTCTTTTTTTTTTTTTCAGTTTCCTTCAAGCCACAAAAAAAAAATGTAGCTCTCTTTCTACCCTAGGAGAAAATAAAAGATACATGAATGATGACTTTTACTTCCTCAGACCTTCAGGGTTATCAAAACAAAAAGTGCCTTGGGATTTAGAAAGCATTTTCCCACTCACTGTTAGTTGAAAGAAAGAGTTCTTTCCTTGCCCATCTGCTATATAGATAGATGATAGATAGATAGACAGACAGACAGACAGACAGACAGACAGGTAGATAGATAGATATACAAACAGACAGACAGATAATAGATAGAATAGAGATAGAGATAGATATGGCATAATGTCCATGTAAAAGAAAACACTTGGAACAAAGATTGGAAATTGTGGATTACATTCACAGCCTATTATACCATAATGGACAAAATATCCACAATCTAGCAGGGCTTTTTTGAAAAGCATAGTTTCCTTTTATAAAAGATAAAAAGAAAAGCTTTTGGGTCAGGGGCTATAGGGGGAAAGGAGCTAATATCTCCTTGTGCTTTGAAGTTACAAGTAGTTCTTCATTACTGAAGTGTTCTAGTAGAGCATTCAAGGTGCTGGTAAACTGAGCCAGCATAGCTAATAACTAGCTTCCACATGAGTAGCACGTGGTTTATTCTCACACAGCAAAGCAAGACAAACATAAGTGCATTATGAGCAAATAACCAACCTTTATTATTTTACTATGTTAACATTACTTTAAAATATAGCATAGCTAAAAGGTAATGTATGATTTATGAATCCCTTAGGAAGTTCTCTGTTTAGAAATGTATCTGAAACACAGATAGATAGCAAACCAGGATTAAGTGTTCCTCTGGAAGTAAAATGCAACACATAAAATTCATTTTATACATATGTGAAATGTCAGAAAACAGAAAATTCCAGTATATTTGAATGTTGCACATAACACTAGTGATTAATAGCATATGGTAATATTGCTAGTTTTGAGTCTGAAGTTGTTCCTCTAGCAACCTCTCAAAAGGAATAGGGTTTAATTTGCTTGGGTTTCAGAAGCTTCTTAGAGTGGCAACATAGGGATCCAATTCATTTCCACTGAAGTAATTTTGAAAAGCTTGCTGAACTTTTATTTCTTCAATGGTTTCACCAAATACAGAGGGATATTTTGGGATGGGTTGGGGAAACATTAAGCAGTGTTTTTGTTGTTGTTTTGTTTTTAATCTTGTCATCACAAATTTAGAGCTGGAAGGGATCCTAGAAATCATCCAGTCTACAGACATCTTCAAATTCTACAATTCTAAAGCTAAATCTTTAAGACTGATGCAGGAGCTCCTCCTTACCTCTTCTCCCATAAGTCAATGTACCCTTTTCACTCATTCTATCCTCCTATGCTTCAGTATCAGAATGAGGTAACCCTTCTTGCCACAGATTGCTAATGACTACCTCCCTTTCCCTCCTGTCTCCTTAGGGAGGCTGCACTTCCATCATTCCTCTCTTTTGCCTATCTTTAGTCTCTCCTTATCCAATGGCTTATTTCTTGTTGCCTACAAATAAAGCCATGTATCCCCATCCTTGAAAGCCTTCACTTGACCTTGGTATTCCCTCAAGCTATCACATTATATTGCTTCACCCTTCCAGACAGAATTCTAGAAAGAGCTGTCAACACCTATTGCTTCCATTTAACCACTTCCTCCTTACTTTCCAATCCTAATTTTGACCCTACTACTGAACTGAAATTGTTTTATCAAAGGATTATCTCCTAACCTCAAAATTCTATGATTTATTCTTGTTCCTTATACTTCTTTCTCACTCTGTAGCATTTGACAGTGTTGGCTACCTCCTCCTACTTGCCTTGCTAATCCATAGCTTCTTTTGCTAGATCCCATCTTATCTCTCATTTGTGGACATAACTTAGAACACTTTCCTAATCCCTAATTACTAATATTTGTGCTAATAATTACCAATTAATAAGTAGTTATTACTGATAACTGTTCACCCACATAAAATAGATAATTTTACAAAATGTTTTTCACACTTCTGAGATGCTAATAGCACAAAGATTATTATCTCTGTTTTACAAACAAGGAAACTGATTAGAGCAGTTTAAAGTATCTTGTCAATAATTGATAAATTTTATACTCCTTGAACCAGGTTTCATAATTCCAAGCCTGACTTTCTACTACAATACACTGTACCTAAATTGCTTAAATTTATGGTTTACTAAACACTACTTCATTTGGTACTGACAATAAACTATGAGGAAAATACAAAACTATTACCTCTTCTGTCTTACTGAAGAGGAAATAGACTCAGAGATTAAAGAACCTGTTGGAAGTCACATAGTTAATATATCAGGTAGAACTTTACTCAGGTCTAGTTCAGTATGCTTTCCACTATAATATCCTGTCTTCCCACCCCCCCCCCCACTTCTTCCCTCTTTCTTGGTTGTTTTATTATCATTTGTTTTTAGACCACAATCATTGTGCCTTAGGTTCTTTCACATTTAACCCTTCCTTGTAATAATAGTCATTTAAGCAAAGCATATTAACACAGTCACCAGATCTAACACTGCATATTGCATTCTACATCTCAGGTCCTGATCTTTTTACTCAAAAGACCAAAATAGGGTTTTTTGGTAGTTCACAAGGGCCAAAGTTGTTCATTACAATTCATCATTGTTTGATTTCTTTGTGGTGCTGTAATTGTTTACAATACATCATAGCAAGCATTGTGTATATTGTTTCCTCCTTTTTGTTTTTTAACGTTCAGTTCATACAAGTATTCCCATGCTTCTCTGAAATCCTCATATCCACCTTTTCTTATGGCTAAATAATATTCCATTAAATTAAAATACTGTTCTTTTATATTTGTGAAAATTCCCCATATATCTTGGCTACCAGAATTTTATCAGACATGGTTAATTCATAAGTTCTTTCCCCCCCTCAATAGTTTTATTTGATCTTCATTTCCTGCTAGGTGGTACAGCAGGTAGTGTACTGGATCCATAGTCAAGAAGATTTTAAGTTTAAATCCTGTCTCAGACACTACTAGCTGTGCGATCCTGGGTATGTCATTTAACTGGTTTCCCCCAGATTCCTCACCTGTAAAATAGGGATAATAATGGTACCTATCTTCAAAAGTTGTTGTGAGGACAGAATTAGATATTTGTAAAGTATTTTTCAAACCTTAAAGGCTATAAAAATGCCCAATATAATAATAGTTATTAGCATAATAATATAAGAGTAATATGATATAACTAAATTATTAATGATAAATTAATATTCTACATATAATTATATTATATTAATGTAGCAATTTTTATTATTCACTGATTTTATTTACCTAAACATGGGCCCTTCCTCTATATATGCTCTTTCCCTCTCTCTCAGGGATCTCATTAGCTATAATGAGTTCAGTTTTTATTTCTTTGAAGAATACTACCTAATGTACATATCTGTCTCACACTTCAGTTGTACGTCTCCAACTATGTGTGGGAATCTCCAATTGGATGTCTCATTATGCATATAAAACTCACCATGTCCAAACTGAAACCAACTTCCCTTCCTAACCTTTCTATTTCTGTTGAGGACACCATCATTCTTCTAGGCACCCAAGTTGACAATCTCAGCAAAATCTTGACGTCATCACTGTCCTTGAGCAACCACCTACCTGCACTATTCAACCAGCTGCCAACTCCTGACAATTCTACTATCACAATCTCTCTCACATCCTTCTCCTTTTCCCCATCCATGTGCCCCAATATCTTAGTTCAATATATTATCACTTTCTTTGTTATTTCAGTATCCTCTTATTGGCCTCCTTACATTCAGTTTGCCTCATTTTCAATATATCCTCCACATACCTATTAAATTGATATTGCTTAAACTCAATGCTGACATTATTCCTTCCCTACTTTTTCCTAACTTCAATGGCTCCTTATTTTCCAGATAGATTATACATCACTCCCCTTCAAGCACTCTATATTCCAACCAAATTGATCTACTTGCTTTTACTCATATACAGTATTCTATCTCCTGGCTCTGGTCAAACACACAGGTTGTCACCCAAGTCTATAATGCCATTTCCCTCCCCCCTTTACCTCTTGGAATCCCTGGCTCTTTTTATAAGCCAGTTCCTACTTAAGGCTTTCTCGAGTTTTAATACTTTCCTCACTGAAATTCTTCATTGGTAAAGACGGATGGATGGATTATATATCTGTGTATGCACTAATTTATATATGTACCTATTGGGATACACCCTCCCCACATAGAGTATAAGTGACTAGAGAGCAGAAATCATTTATATTTCATCTTTGTATCCCTAGCACTTTACACAGTGCCTAGTACATGACAGCTATTTTTTAAAAAAATCTTTGTTAAATTTTATTGAGAGGATTGAATTTAAATGTATACCACTGCTTATATTTTATTCAGTCCACAAGCCTGCTAATTTTAAAAGCAATCAACTCCTGACTGCATTTTCCTGTCTATGCATCTCAGACTTATATTACAATTCCTGAATGGCTACTTCAATGACTATAGTAGAAACTTACAATCTTCTCAGGTAGAAGAACTTTCCAGAGAACTGGGAACAATCTCAACACCAATTTTCCAATCCTTTATCTTGTTCTTACTTTTGTCATTGTAAAGAAGTTTGAACAGCACTCTGCCTTGCATTCCTTTTTACTGGAAACCACTTATGACAGGAAATAATTCCAACAAGCTGCCATTACTCCCCATATCAATCATCATGTCCAAACTAGACCCTATTCTTTCCCCTGAAAGAACTTCCCTTCCTAACCTCTCTATTTCTGCTGAAGACACTACCATTTTTCCAGTCACCTAAATATTTCATCACTCTATGTAATTATTTTAATATGCTAGTGAATTTCTGGAACCAGGAAATTTTAAGTAGTTATCAAAGTCTCTGTGTACTAGCTTTACAGGATGGAATAGTCAACAATGATATCATATTTTCTGGTTACTGAGCTTCAAATTAAAGCTAATATTCAGATAATGTAGAATATAGTCTATTTCTAATCAAAATGTACCTGAAAATTCCCTTTTATTCCTTTTAGCAAAATGTTCCTTCACCTTTACCAAAGCTAAATCTTCTACCATTGCTTTGTGTCTCCTTCAGTAACATGTACCTTCAATTATCTTCCTCTCTTATCTTTAATTTCTCTTTCCACTAACTCGTTCCCCCTGCCTAAAAGGATGTTCAAGTCTCTCATCTACTAAATAGTTTTCTCTCATTCCTATGACCTCAAGCTGTCATCTTCTCTCTCCTTCCTTCCCTTCACTGCCAAAGTTCTTGAGTTATCTGTAATTGGTTTCTCATGTTTTGGTAACAGATTGCTTCCAATGGCTTTCACTTTATAATTCTACTGAAATGTTGTTCTAGAAGGCCACCAACAATCTCTTCAACACAAAACTGAAACTCTATTGGTTTTCATCTTCATAGAATTTGAAACCCTAACTTTTGATTCCCAATGCACTACCCTAGGTCAAACCTCTTTAATGTTTCATCTGAACCATGGGCAGAGCCTGTTTTCTGTGACTCTTACTTCTTTCCTTTCTAGTCATTCCAACATAGTGCTACTAAGGTAATCTCATTCATATAAAGCTCTGATCATGGAAATCTTTGATGAAAGGATCTTCAATGACTGTCTATTGCCCACCAAATAAGATCCAAATGGCTTGGCATTAAAGGTCCTCTTTTTCCCAAACTATGCCTCAATCACTTACATCCATGGGTTCCTTTCACATATTGATTGTTGCAACAAAAAACCAAACTGTGTTAGTTACTCTGCCTCAAATATACTCTTCTTTTTTCTCATTCTGTTCCTTTGCTCCCACCCTTCTCTATGCTTGCAATACCTTTCCTCCATTCAATTCAGTGTAATTCAACAAGGGTTTATTAAATTCTTAATAGGAATTCTAGGCACTTCGTTAGGTGATGCGGATGTACATACAAAATGGAAACAATTCCTGCCATTGAAGATCTTACATTTTACAGGAGAAAAATGAGACATTCAGGAAAAAACACAAAAAACAAAATATAAAGTATAGAGGCTAGACCTATGATTTAAGGGATATGGGCAATTCCAAATGAGTAAATTCCCTCTACTTTGAAACTAGTTTTAGAGAGTTCCCTGGGTCAATGAAAGGTTAAATGACTTGCCCATAGTCACACAGCCAATATATGTCAGAAGGAGGGCTTGAACTCATATGTTCTTGGCCCCTAGTTCAACTTAATCCTCTATACCACTCTACCTCTTAAGAGACAAAATAAATAAATCCAAAATAATTGAGGATAGAGCACTAACATTTAGGAAATCAGTCAAGGTTTTGGATCTTAGTGGAGCTGAGCCTAGAATGGAGATGAAAAATCCAAGAGGAAGGAGTAAGAAGGGAGAATATTCTAGGCATGGGAGAGAACTTGTGAGAAAAAAAAAAAGGAAAAGACACTTATAATTGCATTTATGTAATTCAGGCATTAGGCCAGTTTGGCTCAAACAGATAATACCTAAGGGGGAGTATTGTGAAATCACTTGTAAAAACAACTTGGAATCAAATGTCAAAAAAATTAGGATGCCAAAAAGAGAAGTTTATGTTTTATCCTAAAGGCAATAGGGAGCCACTGAAGCATAGTGAGCAGGGCAATGGAATGTTCCTATCCATACTTTAGGAATATCAAGTGGGTAGCTGTGTGACTGTGGTAGCCCACCTATTCTTCACAGTCCCATTCAAGCATGACCTGTTTGGGGCAGCTAGGTGGCACAGTGGATAGAGCACCATCCCTGGATTCAGGAGGACCTGAGTTCAAATCCGGCCTCAGACACTTTACACACTTACTAGCTGTGTGACCCTGGGCAAGTCACTTAACCCCAATTGCCTCACATAAAATTAAAAAAAAAAATAAAGCATGACCTGTTCAATATGTAAGGAAGTTAAACAGATGAAAAAAATACAAAACATCATGCTTTTCTGATGTCTTTGGTGAACCATCAGTCTCATAGAGCTACTGGAGAGAACTTTTAGTAAATAATTACATAGTACAATAACATAATCCTCTCAGCTAGAATGATATCTCCATCCTCTGAATTCCCAATGTACCCTGCCTCTTTCTCATATCACTTATTGTAGTCAGTCTCATATTATAATTATTTGTATACTTTTATTATTCTCAATTACTATCTTTCAAGCTCTTTGACACTGACTTACTTGCTGGTGGGTTTTTTGTTTTGTTTTATTTTTTGCATATTATACTCCATCTCCTGACTCCAGGCATTTTCATTGGCTATTCCCCATATACCTAGAGAGTTCTCTCTCTCTCTCTCTCTCTCTCTCTCTCTCTCTCTCTCTCTCTCTCTCTCTCTCTCTCTCTCTCTGTGCATGTGTGTTTGTTAGTGTGTGTCTCTCTCTCTGTCTGTCTCTGTCTCTCTTCACATTATTTCTATCTCCTGACTACTTTATTTTCAGCTGAAGTTCCACCTTCTACAAAAGGTCTTTCATAATACTCAAACTTAAGCACTTTCCCTTTGAAATTATCTTCAATTTATCATGTGTATATTTAATTTACACATCGTTGTTTGTATAATGTCTCCCCCATCAGACTGTGAGGGATTCCCCCTCCCCCTTTCTTTGTCCTCCTTTACTTAGTACAGGGCTGAGCATATAAGAGACATAATAAATGCTTCTTGATTTGACTTCATTTGAAAGCAGGAATGGTATTTTCTTTATTTTTGCATCCCTCACAGAACCTAGCACAGTGATCCTTTAAACATAATACATGTTCTGTAAATATCTCCTTAATTCAGGATTAAGTATTTTACTCCTCATATAGTCTATAATGGGAATTACATATCTGTATTTGCCTGTCTTGACTTTGAAACTCTAACCTGACAAGAAATCCATGAAGTCATCACTAAAGGAAATTATCTTTACTTTTTCCCACATCAATGGGGTAAGCCATAAGAATTAGTTTGCTTCCAAATCTCTTAGGCCTCAACAGTTTTTATTACTTTCTTTTGGGATGGGGCTTTAGGGACCCTTGCACCTACATACTTTACAGACTTTCAGAGAATAATGTTTAATCATTTCAGAATAAAAGGCTGTTGCCATTCCACTAAAGATTCTGCATTAGTAGGTGATACCATTGAGACACAGGTAATAATGGTTTTCAGGCCTGGATAATACTGGTGAAAGTCAACCATATTGTAAATGTACACATCATCATAATGAATAGTTAATCCTGGTATATGATTCTGGAGCTTTGTATCCTAGTCCTTGTTCTGACATAAACTAGCTGTGTGAAGGAGCAGAGGAAACTGTAATACTCCTTTCTCCCCATTACAACTCCCACTCTGCTTTTACTGGCTGTGTGATCATGAGCACATCAGTAAACTTTTCTAGGCTTGTCTCCTCATTTGGAAAAATGGGAGGGTTAGCCTCAGTGGTTCCTAAGGTTCCTTAGAGCTCTAAATCTATTCTATGAATTTTGTATATAATCTATGTATCTTGCATAGGTAGATATGAATTATGTATGTGTATATGTATGTGTATATACATATTGTTTCCCCATTAGAATGTAAGCTCCTTGAGGGCAAGGAGTGTTTTTGCTTTTTCTTTGCATCCCCAACACTTAGCCCAGTACTTAGAACACAGTAAGTGCTTAATAAATGCTTATTTATTGATTGGTTCATTGAAAGCCAAGAAAATTACTTCATTTAATTGGGATTTTAGAAGTTATATATTTTGGTACATCACAGAAGCAGAAACCTGGCATAGTAGATAAGTTCCGGAGTTCAAGTCAAAAAGATCTGTATTCAACTCCCTCCTCTAATTGACCTTGAGCAAGTTACTTAAACTTTTTTTACATCTCAAATTTCTCCTTATGACCGGCTAAGAATCTAATTTTAAACTAAATTATTGGAGTTACCCAGACAAGTCATTCCCCATGATGATAAGGTCACTAAGTCTTACTGCATTCCCAAAGATTTGTGTCCATGGTAGAAAAAAAAAAATGTGTTTACTTTCAGAGAGAGGGTGGTCAGCAGTTACAAGAGTTATACATATTGGGGGCAGCTAAGTGGTACATTGGATAAAGCACCGGCCCAGGATTCAGGAGGACCTGAATTCAAATCTGGCCTCAGACACTTACTAGCTGTGTGACCCCAAGTAACTCATTTAACCCTCATTGCCCTGCACCCCCCCCAAAAAAAGAGTTATACATATTGGACTAGCAATAAAAATATCTGAGCTGTAGCTGAAGCTCTTCTTAGTCATCTGACCAAATTACCACCTCTGTATATCTCAGTTTCTTCTTGTATAAAATGAAGACATTTCATCAAATAGTAAAGTCTCCTCATTCTCTAATGAACTCTAGCTCTGCAGCTCTACATTTCTTTCTGATCTCAGCTAGCCAAACTTTATAGGCAGCAAGGTCTCCAGTAGACTGTGCTGTGGGTCTGATTGGGCTGTCCTGTGAAAGAGTACACTTCCACTAGCAGCAAAAATAAACATAGACTCAGTTTCCAATAAACCTGGTTCACGAGAACTAGAAAACTCACACAGGGAAAGGCAAAACAGTGTTATTTATCACTCAGTATTTATGGTAACCATCTCCAATTGGGATTGAGATTTTAAATGAAGGATACTTTTATATGCTTTCTTGTTATTTTCCACAGCTAGAGCATATCCCAAACTTTCTTAGCATTTCTTACACTTTTTTTTCTGACAGCCATTTTAGAATCTTATGTTACATAGATCTAGGATACACAATATATATTTCTTTTAATCTTTCCTCATAAATCAGTTTCCACAGTCCCTTAATCAGTTTTGTTGCTCTTTTTTGAACTGACTCCAATTTTCTGACATCTTTCCAATATTGAACTGCCCAGAAATTTATGTGATGTTAATTCTATGGGTAGTCTCATGGGAATAGAGTTTATATTGATATAGCCTGGGTCCCCTTTGCTGACTTTTTTTTTTTTGGATTGACATGTCAAATTGTCCTACCCTGAGAAGGGGAGATCATAGACTGAGAGCTAGAAGGAACCTTAGAGAATATATAGTTCCAACTCCTATGTTTTACAGATGAGGAAACTGAGATCCCAAGAGATCAAAACTTCCTCAAGAATTTGCAAAAGGAGAATTGTCACCTACACTCCAATAGATATAGCAGTATATCTATAATAGAGTTGTGGAGTAGGAATCAGAGGATACTTGAATTCAAATTTTGCCTCATATTTATTAGTCAATGGACCATGTAATAAGAACTATGAGAATGAAATGAAATAATAAACATAAAATAATTTACAAATTATAAAGTATTTCACAAATGTCAGTTCCCTTCATCAGACTATGAAGGAGAAATATTAGGGTTTAAGTCATATGATACAATTTTTGGCTGAATTATAAAGAGTAATTAATAATAAAATTAATAATTATTTCTGAGAAGATGGAAAAATTATATTATTTCTGAGATAATGAAAGGAAAAAGGAGGTTAACAAGTGGAATGTAACTCCAGTTGTGAGTATTTCCAGGATACATTTTCCTTTTTTAATGTTATTATTCCCAGTGATTCTGTTATTTACTTATTTTTTTTAATTTGGATGTATAAGTGCTTCAGTGTCTAGAGCTCAATTTACTTCACTAACACGGATTTGCAACTATTATATAGCTCATTTTAGATCTGAGGCAATGAGGGATTAAGCAACTTGTTGAAGGTATGTTTCAGAGGCAATACTTGTACTCAACTCGGACCCAGACTATGACCCTAGACTCTGACTCTATTAGATGACCTGTAAAGTTTGCCAAGACTGCCATTCAATAGTTTTGCTGTTTTGCCCTATTTAAATTTGGAAGTCTGTTTTCTTTTCAAACCCTTAATAATTTATGGTGTGGTGTCAGTGTGGTTTAAAAAGAGATAGCCTATGGGGCAGCTAGGTGGCACAGTGGATAGAGCACTGGCCCTTGATTCAGGAGGACCTGAGTTCAAATCCAGCCTCAGACACTTGACGTTTACTAGCTGTGTGACCTTGGGCAAGTCACTTGAACCTCATTGCCCCGTAAAAAAAAAATAATAATTTAAAAGAGATAGCCTTAAAGCCAGGAAGACCTGGATTCAAGCCCCTCCTCTGACACATCATATCAGCTAGAAGATATGCACAATTCACTTAAACCTCTCGATGTTCTTGGCAGATTGCTAAAAATATAAAGTATAGAGAAAGTGCTAATCTTCACTGCTGGAGGGAGTTTCCTCACCTGGGAGTCCCCTCTATCAATAACAGGTCCAGCACTGATGCCTAATGATTTGCATTACCTTCACTTTTCCCAGGCACTTTGACTGTGCACAGCTTTGTGGTTTATATTGTCTTAAGCAAAATTTTATTTCATCTAATCCATATATCCAATAGTGTTTTGCTAGACAAAACAAGGAGGAGGAAGGAGAACAAGGAGGAGGAGAACAAGAAGAACAAGAAGAAGTATAAGAAGAACAAGAAAAAGAACAAGAAAAAGAACAAGAAGAATGAGGAGAATGAGGAGAAGCTGAAGTAAAGAAAGAAAGAAAAATGTCTTTACCTAGCACTCTAAGGTTTGCAAAGCACTCTATAAGTAATATCTCATTAGTTGTAAACTGTTCCAACCATTCTAGAGAACAGTTTGGAACCATGCCCAAAAGGCTATAAAACTGTGCATACCCTTTGATCCAGCTACTAGGTCTATATCCAAAAGAGATCACAAAAAAAGGGAAAAGACCCACATGTACAAAAATATTTTAGCTGCTCTTTTTGTGGTGGCAAAGAACTGAAAATTGAGGGAATGCCCATCAATTAGGGAATGTCTAAACAATTTTTGTTATATGAATGTCATGGAATACTATTGAACTATAAGAAATGATGAGCAGGCAGATTTCAGAAAAGCCTAAAAAGATTTACATGAATAGATGCTGAGTGAAATGAGCAGAACCAAGAGAACATTGTACACAGTATCAATAACATTGTGTGATGACCAACTGTGATAGACTTAGCTCTTCTCAGCAATACAATGATACAAGACAATGCCAAAAGACTCAAGATTGAAAATGCTTTCCACATCCAGAAAAAGAACTATGGAGTCTGAATGTAGATTGAAGCAGACTATTTTTACTTTTGCTGTTGCTGCTTCTTCTTTCTTGTGTTTTTTTTTCCTTTTGTTTTGATTCTTCTCTGACAACATGACTAATGTGGAAATATATTTAACATGATTATAATGTATAATCTATTGTTTGCTGGCTTTGAGAGGGGGAGAAGGAAGGAGGATGGAAGAAGAATTTGGAACTCAAAATCTTACCAAAATGAATGTTGAGAACTATCTTTACATGTAATTGGAAAAAATAAAATCCTATTTTTAAATATCTGATTTGATTCTCAAAGGTAGGTGCTATTATTATCCTCATTTTACAAGTGAGGAAACTGAGGCAGATAGAAAATAAGTAATGTATCCAGTGTCACACAGCTAGTAAGTATCTGAACCTGCATTTCAACTCAGGTTTCCTTGAGTCCAAGTCCAAGGTAGGGTTCTATCAACTCTTCGCCCTCCCTACATGAAACAGATACATTTTACAAATGAGAAAACCAAGGACCAGAGAAACAATGTAACTTAAGGATAAAGCAATCTGAATTAAGGGAAAGTTGGAAGGCTGCAAAGGAAAGAGCACTGGCTGTTTCAATCAGTGAACATGGACTGGAATCTTAGCTATTGACTACCACTGTTACCTTGAACAAGTCCTTTCATTTTACTGCAATTCAGTTTTTCCCCTGTAAATTAAGGGAGTAGACAAGATGATATTGAAGGTTTCTTCTGGGTCTACATCATAGGATCCCACAGGATTATTTTGATAGTAGAGCCAGCATAGTAGAGTCCAATGCCATAATCACTGTTACTATACTGACCTCATTTTCAAACTAAACTCCTTTCCCTGACGACATATACATATATGCCTACAACTTTTGAAAACTAAAACAGGTGGATAGAATCTGAGTAAAATACAACCAGGAACATTTATATATAATTTTAAAGTCTACTACTTTCCTTATATCAACAGCGTGATTATATTTTATAGATAAGTAAACTAAGGCTCAGTGGGCTTAGTCACATAGCTAGGAAGTCGGGACTCTGGCCTCAAGCCCAGGCCTCCTGTTTTCAAGACCAGTGCTATTTCTACATTCTCCTTCACTTCCAATTTCAGTTCTGTTTCACTGTAGAGTCAGTCAATAAACATGAATTAAGCACCTACTATATGCCAGGTATTGTGCTGTAACCTATACCTATTTATTAATATCATTTGCTCTTTCTATATAACAAAGCGATAGGTTAAAGCTGTACCTTTATAAAGGTATATCCGTGGGGTTTGGGGAAGAAGGAATGAAAAGAAGAAAAGTGGTTAGAAATTGAATTTTCCTATAGCAAATCTTCATGAAATTTTAGAGTTAGAAAGAAATTTTGAGATCACCTCTCTTATTTTACATATGAGGAAATGGACCTAGGAAAAATAATGCTGTATTTTTTTCTATGTAATTGTAACGATTGGAATGACGCCACCTGCTGGATATTTACTGTAGAAGAGTTCTGCCCATGAAGCGAAGGTCTTTGAGGGCAAGACCAGGAGTCTTTTCTTTGGCGGGAGGAAGTGACGCTGACTAGTGGGAGGAGGAAGGAAGAGACTGGTGCTGACTCAGGGGCTTTTTCCTGAGGACGCTGGCGGAGAAGGGAGCTAGAAATGTGCTCTCCCTTTAATAGATAGGAATCTAGGCCTTTCTCTCTCTCTCTTTACCAAATTCTTATTCTCCTTAATAAATGCTTAAAAGTGTAACTCTTGCTAAAGCTTGTAATTGATTGGCGACCACTCATTAGATATTTTAGACAGTTTAGCTAGAATTTTACCCTTAACAGATGGCTGACCACGAAGAGGAAAGCTAAACCTCAGTCTTCTGATCTTCTGGTTGGGTAAGAAATTTCCCCTCCCTCTCCCTTTAACTGCTAAGTACTGGCACTGGCGTACTGGCTGTGTTTTCCCTTTAAATTTTTTCAAATGGACCTTTTAAACTCCCTAATTACCCTATTTTTGATTTTAGTCTGTTTAACCAGACAAATGGGGGATAAGATCATGTTAATGCTTTGTTTTTGTGGATTTTCTATTTTTCTTTTTATTTTTGTTAAAAGAGCCAGCAACTTACTCACACAAGGAAATATCTCTCCCTCTCCCAACCATGCTTTTTCAGAGAAACCTGAAGAGATTCCTGCAGCTTTTCCCAATTCTAACACTAATTGTTGCTCTAATTTTGCATGCCTGGAGGCAATGACCCACCCTCTAGAAGCTTTTAATCCCCTAGCTCCTGGAGGCAAAGTGGGGGAAGAGGAATCCAGGCCTGAGTTCAAAATCAAGTCTGATTCAAATTGTGCTGGTCCCTCCCCTCCTCTCCAAACCCCACCCTCTACTCCTCCCATGGCCAAGCCCATTACTTCCCCTGCCTGGGAAGTCCAGAGATCTAATGCTCATGCGCAACTTTCTCTAACTACATTTGCAGCTTCAGGCTCAGCCCTTCCCTGGCCTGGCTGTGCTTCTGAGACAACCTTAGAAAACCCTTTAAATTCCAGATATACTCGTTTTGTTCATAATTTTGCTAACCTGCTTTTGTCTTTAATTAGTAATCTTATAAAGCATTTGTATGGTGAAAAGACTGACAGACAATATAGAGGGGTTAAAGAAGAAAAACTTAAGCTGAATGAGAATGACAATCAACATAGTTCAAGACTCTGCTTCTTTTGCCATGGAAGGGTATATATTTTACAGAAATGTAGAAGTAAGCAGCAAGGTATTGATATGAGTATTGGGGATTTTAGATATCGGAATCAAGAGTGTTCTGAATTCACTCAGATTATTAATGTCAGTTCAGAGGTTACATAGGATTTCTATGCTATTACATATACATTTTGGAATTAATGGTATAGGTTTATTTTCATAGAGATTTTAATGCTTTTGAGATTGTGTCTTATACTTAGTTTCTAAAACAAGGAGAATATTTGTAAAAGCCTTTTATAGTCATGCAATCTAGTTTATATTTTGTAATACTCTTATTAATATTAAGTTCATATTCATTTAGATTTCCCTAGTTTGAATTTCATTGTCTTTTATTATTCCACGTGTATTTTCTTCTATTCATTCATCTATCTAATTTTGAAACATGGTTTTGATTTCATAATACAATGTTAATTCTAGTAGTATTGTGCTCCCATATTCTGAGTTGTTTGTTTTTGTTTTTCTCAACTGATTATTTGATCAAACTCTTTAAAGCATTTCCCTGGCAAATTGGTTGCCACGGCAAGTGTAAATTGATTCTAGAAGTACTATTTTTGATAAGCATATTCCAAAAAAAAAAAAAAGAGGGGAACATTTGTAAAAGTTTTCTTTGAGATTGTGTTGTGCTTTAACTTGTATTTAAATATGTTCAGATTTTTCAAAAAAGTAATTGTATGCTAAGTAAAAAAAAGGGGTATTATTTGAAATTGTTGCATAATTATATATTATATTCTGAGTCAAGATGTATTCACATTTTTTTGCAATCATTTATTATCCTCAATTTTTTAATCCATATGAGACTTGGATTATGGGAACTTATCATTTAAGACATTAATTGACTTTATTCTGAGTTATCAGATGCCAGTTGGCCAAGATGCCATCCAATCACAAGAGGAATACATGCAAGAGCAGACACTGAACTGTCCCATGAGGGGAGACATGCATGAAGTCAAGGTATGGCCGAGGGAACAGCTTTTGACTAATGTTGAGGTTGGATTCTCTTGGTTTAATATTTTATTTTATTTTTCCCCACAATATTGTACGGATGGCTGGAAGTATTGATCCCACCCATCTCACTTATACACCTGGCTTCTATGCTCCCTCCTATATGCCTGATGCCATGGACATCTCAATCCCATGCATCTGATTAAGTCTGACTCAGTTCCCTCCAATATGTTCGGTGGCATGGACATGTATTCCATCCACCTATTTTAAGCCTGGCATACTGCATGGAGAGTACATATTGCTCAAGTATGGGAATGCTCATATCCCATCATTTCTCTGTTCTTTTATGGTAACCCCCATAATTATCTCAGGTGTCATGATAAATACAGTGTTGAATTTGGCCTTGACACGTGTTACCAATTATATTAGATTTTTTAATTTCTCATAATGGCATGAGGATAATTAGGCAGATGATGCAAAAAGTGATGAAACAAAGATAAAAATTATTTTTAATAATTAATATCACAGCAATTGTCTTCTCAATTACCCTCCATAAGGGGGGGACTATAGTAATATTATAATTTTAAAGAATGGTTCAATTTTTGTTTTATTATATGTTTCATGTGTAACAACTAAGATTCTGAATTCCCTTAGACATGTTTTTGAGAACTTTCATTGTTTGATTTGATTATTGACAAAGCTATTTTAAAGTTGTGGTAAGCTCAATTTTGTAGGAAATTTTCCTGGCTGATTACCAGCATCCACACATCAACCCCTGAAAAGACTTCCATTCCATGACTACACCTAGAGGACATCTAAGAAAAGACTTTCAGACACTTTAAATGAACAGTTTTGTTTTGTTGTTGTTGTTGTTTTTTTCTCTTTCTGTTATAATATACACCATCTGTAACATGTATTTTCTGCAGTGGCCCTCCCTTTGCAAGACTAATGTCAAAGCGTCGGTTCATGAGGACAAAAAAAAAATCGCCCCTCTGGACAAAACTTTCCTCTCTTCCTTTTCTATATTGTTGTTCACATATTATTAGTTAGCAATAGTTATTATATTGTTTTTACTGTTCCGTCAAGGAAACATTTTGTTTCTTGAGGAACAACAGGGGGGACTGTAACGATTGGAATGATGCCACCTGCTGGATACTTACTGTAGAAGAGTTCTGCCCGTGAAGCGAAGGTCTTTGAGGGCAAGACCAGGAGTCTTTTCTTTGGCGGGAGGAAGTGACGCGGACTAGTGGGAGGAGGAAGGAAGAGACTGGCGCTGACTCAGGGGCTTTTTCCTGAGGACGCTGGCGGAGAAGGGAGCTAGAAATGTGCTCTCCCTTTAATAGATAGGAATCTAGGCCTTTCTCTCTCTCTTTACCAAATTCTTATTCTCCTTAATAAATGCTTAAAAGTCTAACTCTTGCTAAAGCTTGTAATTGATTGGCGACCACTCATTAGATATTTTAGACAGTTTAGCTAGAATTTTAGCCCTTAACAAATGCATTAATAAAGGTTCAAAAAGTGTTTTAAACATTATCTTATTTGATTCATAAAACTCTTAGAAGTAGGGAGGATTATTATCCCAATTTTACAGAAGAGAAAACTGAGACTGAGAACAAGTTCATTGACTTGCCCAAGGTTATATAATTAATAAATCTAGTGAGTAGAATTTGAATCCAGATCTTACTTGAGTCCAAATTTAACATAATATCCACTATGCCACCTTGCTGTCTTGAGGATAAGAAACTCAAATAAGGTGACTCAACTAATCAGTGACAGTTGAAACTAGAACCTACATCAGTTCATTGGTTCTTTAATTATGTTATCTTATATCTCCAATTTTCCTTTTTATTTTCATTATAAAAATGAAGATTTAGGAGCAGCTAGGTGGCACAGTAGATTGAGCACCAGCTCTGGGTTCAGGAGGACCTGAGTTCAAATCTGGCCTTAGACACTTAACACTTACTAGCTGTGTGACCCTGGGCAAGTCACTTAACCCCAATTGCCTCACCAAAAAAAAAAAATGAAGATTTGGGGGAAGCTAAGTAGATAAAGTGGATAAAGCACCGGTTTTGGATTCTGGAGGACCTGAGTTCAAATCCAGCCTCAGACACTTGACACTTACTAGCTGTGTGACCCTGGGCAAGTCACTTAACAAAAACCTCATTGCCCCACAAAAACAAAAACAAAAATGAAGATTTGTTTCTTTGGGGAGGGTAAGTTGAGGCCCTAAATGGGACCCTAAAATTATACTTTCAAATATTTTAATTTCAGAATAGATTTTGATACCAATCAAGATCTTATCATATATAAATCACAAATTATCTCCATAATAATATAGTTACTTTTCTGTTAGACACACAGCTCAGAGATCTAAAGCAGAAGTGGGAAACCGCTAACCTAGGTCAGAAATTATTTAACCTTCCTGTGATTTTGCAATGTCTACTATAACTGGAGCCCAGAGAATAATTTTTTCTGTGACTATTCTATTTTGAGTAGATATGTTAAAAGTTTTAGGAATAAAGAATATATTCTAGGGTCAGCTATGTGGCGCAGTGGATAAAGCACTGGCCTTGGATTCAGGAGTACCTGAGTTCAAATCCAGCCTCAGATACTTGACACTAGCTGTGTGACTCTGGGCAAGTCACTTAACCCTCATTGTCCTGCCAAAAAAAAAAAAAGAATATATTCTAGACTGGGCAACAAGAAACCTTGGTTCTACACTCAACTCTGACCTTAGATAAGTTCTCTGGACCCCAGTTTCCAAAGTTGTGAACTGAGAAGTTTGGATAAGCCCCATGATCTCCAAGGTCCTTTCTAAAATTAATATTCTATTATTTGATGTACCTGCTAATTAATTTTTAAAGGACAGTGATAAATTGGGAGCTTTGGGGTGTTTGGATGGGTAGGTGGGGCAGACAAGGAGGGTGAAACTTACCTTCTACCAATAGACATTTTAGAACCTGGTCTTCCTTAGCCTTTCTCTAGATCTCTAGTGTACTTTTCTCTCTTTATCTTTCTGCCTACTGTCTTTCTGGCTCTCATCTTTTCTTTTTCCTTAATTTCCCTTTATCTCCTTTTCATCTTTTCCCTTTCCCTTCTTCTATTACTTTCCCTGAACTGAAAATGAAGCAGATTGTAGATAGATAAGATAGATTTTAATGTCTTATTTTTATTGTAAAAAATCATATTTATTCCTGACCTTCATTTAGAAAGTGAGTAAGCTAGATATATTTTTCCAAGGGGAAAAAAACCTTAAATTAGGTTTCTTCTCATTTGTATGTGACCCTTGATATTTTCTCTAGGTCAGTGACCCTCAGTTGAAATGAGGTTGCTTATCATTGGTCTAAAAGAAAATCAATGACAGTTTAAAAATAATACTATGTATCTGTATAACACAACTTTTTTCAAAGGGCATTCACATCTATTTTTCTCATTTGATCCTAATAGTTTAATAGGAGCAAAATGCACTATAATGTCACCTTTGATCCTGTGATCCTGCTGTTGTTGTTGTTGTTTGGGCTTGGCGGCGGGTTGTTTTTTCCTTCTCATCGATCAGTTTTTAAAACTACAAAACTGGCTCAGCTCTCTGGTTCTGACAAAAATCTGTGCCACTTTACAGATGCAGCTGCTTTAAGTAATTAATAGGTTTGATCTGGGCCAAAGTGGAGACCCAGAGGCAGACCTGGCAGCAGCAAAATCCCTCAGTAAATTAACTCAGGGAGGAGCCCATTTACAGGAATGAACTGCCAAATGGTCCTCAATGATATGCAAAAAGAGTTTTGAGGTTCTGCACATTCATTCAGCTCTATCATTATAAATCTAAATTCAATAGTCAGCATATATCAAGTTTCTACTTTTAAGGCATGTGTGTGAGTGTGTGTGAGTGAGTGAGTGTGTGTGTGTGTGTGTGTGTGTGTGTATGTTCTATCTCTGCTATTCTATTTCTTCCTCTCCTAATTACAAAAGGATACAGAGGCAAATTAAACATTATTCTTAACTCTGGTTAGATTTATTTTTTGACACTTAAAAATACAGGAGATAATAGAATATGGACTGTCATACTCTGAACCCACTTATTGTACTTCTTTAAATAAGCCATTTGCTTTTAATTAAGCCACTGGTCTGCAAACATATTACTGTACTTCAAAATGGAATGATTTTTGTGGTGTTTGATTTTCTTTGTCATGCATTATATTTTGTCAATTCTACATGAATAGCCTAATCCAATAGACTTCTGAGGGAAAATCTGTGAAGGCATTATAGAAGCTTCAGTCTTCCCCTTTACCCCTCCCCTTCCCTAAACTCCAATGCTTAACCAGTCTGAATCATTATGCTCAACATTTCATGATAAGCTGCTTCAGCACAAGCATCTACTAAGGTCTGTATAATGTAATGCACTCTAACTCTTTAAATGACTTTCTACCCTGTAGCTATATTATGGACTATTCATCAATCAATGAATTTCATTGATGGTTTTCTCAACGCAAGAACAAGCCAATATGACAGTCACAAAACCATGTATAGTTGGGATTTTCCAATTCCATCTTTGACATAACTCCCATTTAAAACAAGTCCCTCTTGGTTTCATCAATGTGATATTTCTCAGACAGTTGAGCCATGCTAAGGTATATCATGCACAAATCCTTTGAGAGTTACACTTTAACTACCAACTCCTACAATTAAAAAGCAGATGCGGGTCAGCTAGGTGGTACAGTGGATAAAGCACCGGCCCTGGATTCAGGAGAACCTGAGTTCAAATTTGGCCACAGACACTTGACACTTACTAGCTGTGCGACCCTGGGCAAGTCACTTAACCCCTATTGCCTCACAAAAAAAAAAAAAAAAAGCAGAGGCAATATGATCTTCAATTCACTTTTAAGAAGACTACATATTGATTTATGGACAGTGTGGTATAGTAGAGAGTCTGTTCCAGTTAAGGATGACTTGGGTTTAAGTCATACTCCTGATACACACTGGCAAGATGACCCTGGGTGAGTTGCTAAACCTTAACCACAATGTCCCACGCAACTCTCTAAGCCTCTAAATTGCAATTTCAGGTCTGAGATGAGATCTGACAAGACTAGACCACAGTTCCCTGCTGCCTCTGCCAACAAAAGAAATATATATATATATATATATAACTTAATGGAACTTTGAACTGTTAAAATTACAAGGGATCTTAAATATCATCTAATCAAACTCCCTCATTTGACAGAAAAGGAAACTGGTCTAATGAGGTCAGATAGGTCCAAATTTTGTAGCTAGAGACTAGAACTCAGACTTCCTAATACCTAGTCTACTGTTCTTTATATAATATCATGTGACTTTTTTTTTAAGTGACTTGCCCAGGGTCACACAGCTAGTAAGTGTCAAGAGTGTGAGGCCGGATTTGTACTCAGGTCCTCCTGAATCCAGGGCCAGTGCTTTATCCACTGTGCCACCCAGCTGCCCCTACCACCTCATTTTTTAAAAAAAATCAATATTGGTAGCCCCACTACCACTCCCCCTATATTCCCCACCAATTAAAAACAGAAGAAGGAAAATGTGTAACAAATAATCATAGTTAAGGGTGGGGCAGGGATTTATGCAATTGTCAATGAAATTCCTTCAAAACTTCTAAGGTCTTTTATCTCTGACACATGGCCAGCCCAGTGAAACTGTGTTGGCATGACAATAGGCTAATTCTTCTTGTTTATATTTTTTGTTTTGTTTTGCTTCATTTTGTTTTGTTGTTGTTTTGGGTTGGGTTTTTTTTGTTGAGGCAATTGGGGTCAAGTGACTTGCCCAGGGTCACACAGCTAGTAAGTGTCAAGTGTCTGAGGCCAGATTTTACCTCAGGTCCTCCTGAATCCAGGGCCAGAATTTTATCCACTGCGCTGCCTAGCTGCCCCTTTGTTTTTTGGATATTTTTAGACTAATTCTTCTTACACAAGGTTTTCTGGAATGCTAATGTCTTTGAAATTTTATCTTGTCTCCTTCTGTAAGGTTTCTGGTATAGCAGCCCATGTGAAAAGTACCATACTTCCCAATGTGGGAATGGTTCCCTTTTTTTTTTTCTTCCTATGCTTTCTGATTCCTGTGTTCAGGATAAAGCGACTAAGGCACACAGAGTAACTGAGTCATCCTGATGGGATTTCTCAGGGTGGATGGATGCTCAAAGACTACAGTTGTTCCCTCTGGTGCAGAATGGAAGTATCAGAAGGATCAGTAAATTCAGGATGGGAAACTCCCATCTATTTTTTAGTAAATAATTGTGAGAAAATTACATAAGGCACAGAAAGAATAAGTGACATAGCCAGGGTCACAAAATCAGTAAGTGACAAAGATTCAACTCTTCCAGAGTTGAAGTTTAACACTGCCTATATGAATATCCAACCATGCATCATACCCTCAAACTTTAGCCATTTCTAAAAATAACAGCTATGAAATGTCCTAGAAGAAAATTATCTTTCGCAAGTTTAATTTAAATAGGAATATGTAGCCCCATTACAATTTAACCATAAGCCAATTAAACTAGTCTGCAAAGCTGGATAGAAATGTATCTGGTATAGGAAAGTCTACTAGACAAGTCAGAAAGTCTTGGTTTGAATTCTACTCAGGAGCTTTAGCTTTTAATTGTGATGAGTAAAACTAAATGTGGTCACCTATTTCTGTCCCAAGTGTAGGGAAAATTAGCTGAAGTTTCTAATATAGTTGTTACTTTTAAATTAGAAGCTTTAGCACCAGTTTTAGGGCATTAAGCATTTATTAAAATACAATAACAAAAAAAAAACCAAAAAACAAAAATAAAAGGGGCAGCTAGGTGGCACAGTGGAGAGAGCACTGGCCCTGGAGTCAGGAGGACCTGAGTTCAAATCCAGCCTTAGACACTCAACATTAACTAGCTGTGTGACTCTAGGCAAGTAACTTAACCCCAAGTGCCTCAAAAAAAAAATAAACAATAAAGCATATTAGGTATTAGTAAAGAGAGCACACATGGCTCTGAAAGATAGGAAAGCCTAGCTATCTTAATTTGTAGTCTTTTCCTATTTTTTTTTCCTGATGAATAAAGTAGACAGAAGGGCCTGTCTTTGGGATTTCTGGACCTATTGCAAAAAGCGTATTACCTATCCTACCTATCTAGAGGAGAGAGAGAGAGAGAGACAGAGAGAGAGAGACAGAGAGAGAGAGAGAGAGAGAGAGAGAGGGAGAGAGGAGCACCTTCACCTATGAGTCTTAGGCCAAAAAGAGAAAGTTCCTGTGCCTGTGAGAGTGGAAGCTACCTGTGGGTCTGGAATACAGGTGGCCCCTACACACTGTTCCAAGCTAATCAGCCAGCATCACCCAAATCCTTTGGTTCACTGGATTTGAGGGTAGTCCTTGAGTAGAACATGCTGAGGTCAAAGTTCAGATCCTCTGGTGGGAACAAGCCTTTCAAGGTAGGTGTGGTTTTGAGTGAGGTAACTTCCTGACTCTGGGCTGACCTTAAGAAGGGTCAGCCAGGCTTTCTCAGCAGGGGGGCCCCTGGAAGTCCCAAAACCCTATTATTAATAATTTTCTCACATAATACTAGCTCTGTAACTAACTAGCCAGGTGACCTTGTTTCCTCATCTGATATTTATTTAACACTTTAAAATTTCAAACATTATTTCAATGAGGGAATACAATAACTCTTCAAAGAGAAAGCTGCAGGTATTATTATGCCTTTTTTATAGATTAGGAAAAAGAGGATCAAAGAAATGAAGGGATTTAATAATGCTTCAGTGACTAGTAAGTGTCTGAGGCAACATTTGAATTCAAGAATTCCTAACTCCACATGCAGCACTGTATAGACTATACTACACAAATCTCTCTAACTCTAATATTCCATGATTCTATTATGTCATTTACAGATAATGAATTAATATCCTTTTTGCAATAGGTCCAGAAATCCCAAAGATTATTGGTATAGCTTTCAGGACCTTCTGTCTACTTTATCCATCAGAAGAAAAAAAAAGTAGGAAAAGACTACAAATTAAGATTTTATCTTAAACTTTATAAAAGGTGTTTTTCCTGTTACCTCTTAGTTCAGAAGAGTTTTCACTATTTTCAGGAATAACTCAACTAAGCTATACGGCCTTATGAGAAGTCTGTATTAACTATTATTCAGTAAGTTTGTTTGAGTCTCTCAAAACCATTGCTCTGGATAATTAATAAACAAACCTGCCAATAAAATGGTTCATGTGAAACCAAGAAAGAAAAAAATGTTTATTTGCCAAAAAATTCCAGCTAAAGCACTATCAAAAGAACACCAGCTATTTTTCCCCTCATACTCCAGCTGTCACTTCTTTATTTTTTTTTCCAACATAGTAATCCTCTTTAAGTCATCAGAAGAAGAGGCCAGGAAACATTATTTTTTACAAGTGGTCCATCAATACATGATCAAAATACACCTTTGAAGGGCACAGAAATTATTTTAATTGTGTAAATGAGATGCTCTTTGTGTCCATATGGGGTGTTGAATTTGATGATTTGGTTGAATGGATGTCAGTGCTTCTGCTCAATCATTCCATTAAACCAAAATTAATCTTACATTTTTCTAAAGAACCTTAATACCGTTAAAAGATAACTGTGATATCCTCAGGATACACAGTAAGGTCACTTGGTATAAATGAGCACACATTGTTTTCCTGAATAGTCCTATGATTAAAAAGAGATGGGAAAAATATACCAGCTTAGAAATGAGCCAAAGTAGCTTTCCTTGTATTCTGGCCTCTCCTGTTCAACAGTAAATAGCTCTTTTGTCACATTGTTGTCACTTATATTGAGTCTCACCAGTTTACCTTGACCATCTCAAAAAGTCTCCAGTTTGACTCTCATCCTCCCCACTTTACTCCATAAAGATCAAGGACAACTTTTATTCTACATTTGAAAAATGTTAATGGAACATGCGGATCTATTTCTGCCTCATGTTAAAAGATTCTAATTTGAGTTTCCTTAAATATCAAAGGCATTCATACTTGGTGTTCGGTTAAGCAGCCCCCTCAATAGGGGTTGTTTTCTTTGTTTTAAATTGCAGAAAAATATAAAACTAAAACAAAAATGCCTTAGGCCCGTTCTATTCATAAAACTTGGATGTCCTGAGAGCACTTCAATTGAGAAATGATTGGGGTTCTAGACAAATGAACAAGAGGGGGCTCTAAAATGATGAGATCGAATCTGCCTTTTGTATGAGGATTTCAATTTAGATGTGATCAGCCATGCTGGCTTTGTAGGACAATTTGCCTGGCACTCGCAGGCAAGATTCCCTCTTGCAGGCTGAAGTACCCTTAAAAATACGAAGAACTTCAATAATTTTAAATTGCTATATACCACACATGCTCAGAAATACAATGTATTCTTTAAATAAAAACATTATAACTTTTAAAGTATAAAAGACCCACCCACAACATAAGAGCTATCTATCCTTTCTAATTCAGATGTCAAATCACTCTGGCTGCTATTTCTCCCAACCTGAGATTTTCTGACATGAGCAATTGTTCCAACCATCAAAGAAGAATATTTATTTCTTTTAACCCAATCTTGGATGGCTTTTCTAGAACTGTGTTTGAATGTCTTTCCAAACTGACTGTGACCTTTGGGAAGCATTTTGAACTAAGAGAAACTTATTGTATATATGAAGAAAAAAATCACAAAATATAAACTCATGTATACACATGTGCTCATGTAAATGCAGATACAAATATACTATATAGCTCCAGATATGACTGTTATATTACAAAACCGAATAAATGAGTAAACATACTAGAAACAAATTCTGCTCACTATTATTCTAATACATGTACTTATATGAGTATATGGGAGTACAGCAGGGAAAATAAGACAAACCAAAGATTTTCAAGATAGTCAAGGTGAAAGGGAATGAATGAACATACAACAATGTAAAAAAAGAGACAAAAGAGTGACAAAGATTCCATAATCCTTCCACATACTGATAAGAGCATATCACATATGTCAGGATAATAATGTAAGCAGAGCTTCTTTCTGTTAGGCATACTCATTTGTCAGTTTTCAAATGAACAGCCAAATTAAGATCTACATAGCATATATCTGCTCACATTACAAAGTGCCTTTTGGAAATCTAAAATAAAAGTCAACGTCTGAAACAGTACTCATTGTCTTTTCCCAAAAACTTTTCAAATTCCTTTGAGGGCACCATTCTCCTTCTAGTCAGTCAGCTTCCCAATATCAATATCATCCCTTATTCTTCTCTCCTAATCATATCACATATTAAATCTGCTGCCAAGTCTTGTCATCATCTAGTTCAGACCTTCATCACTTCATGCCTGGACTATTATAATAGCCTTCTGATACATTCCCATAAAGTCTTTGCCTCAAGTCTCTACCCACTTCAATCCAACCACCTTTCAGCTGGCAAAGTGATTTTCCTAAAGTGTGGGTCTCACCATGTTACCACCCTACTGAATAAACTCCAGTAACTCCCTATTACTTCCAGAATCAAATGTAAAATCCCTTTTCAACACTTAAAGCTCTTTACAACCTGAACCTTTCCATTCTTTCTGGTCTCCTTATACTTTACTCCCCTCCACATCCTTATAATCTAACACTGCTTTCTTGGCCTTCTTCAGACTCAGCACTCTATTTCTAATACCTTTTCATTGGCTATTCCCCCTGATTGGGATGACTTCTTACTAATCTCTCCTTAAAGGCTTTCTTCAAGACTCTGCTTACATGTCAAAGACTTAGCAAGCCAAATCCCTCTTTCTACAGGTCTTTCCCACTGCTATACCACCCACACCAGATTACTAACCTTCTAATTAATAAATGTGTGTATGAACATATATATATACATACACACATATATACACATATAAATGTATATGTATATATAGTATGTGTATACATGCATGTGTGTTTCTGTGTATGTATGTGGTATTTATGCATATATATATAATTGTTTATGTTATATCATCAAATATAAGCTCTTCATAGGCAAGAACCAGATTTTTGCTTTTATTCCCAATACTTAGCATAATGCCTGATACATAATTATTTAATAAAGATTTATTTACTCACTAACAATATGTATGAGTATATATATTTATGCATGTTTTTTAAATATATCAGTATAAAGATGTATGTCTTATATACATATATGCATATATGTATATGTAAATCTAGTTATATATGCACACAATATATTAGGCTAAATTCAAAATTGTTTTCACATATTATGTTACTTAGAAAGTTTTACAGTGACAGTATAGTTTCATATCATTCCAGGCAAGTTCATATGAATGAAAATTATTTGAAAAGAAACCAAAAGATAATTTTAGAGAGCGAAGGAATGAATTTTTTAAGTATTTATTAAGCATTTACTATGTATGAGACACTTGGCTAAGCAATGGGAATACAAATAAAAGGAAGCAAAACAGTACTTACCTTCTAGGAGTTTACAAGTTGTTCCAATTGATAACAAAGCTAGGAATAGAAAGAGAGCAGTGGTGACTACTTGCATAGAGGCACTGGGAAGGGAGAGGGGGGTTAGAATTTGAAGTGGGACCAATCAAGATCAATTCAAAATTCATTATCAGAGCCTATAGTAATAACAAAAGCAATCCAATGAAGGAAAAGAGGTAATAAGGCCTCTAATATCTAAACACAAATTCCCAGCGTTTTGGGGGAGAGGAGGAATGGTATTTGCAACATTCTACCCTCAACCCTCAGTACTAAAAGTTTTGTCTCTGTGTTCAAGTGTGAAAGGTCCTGGACTCCCTATTTCACATAACTACAAAATGCATAAAATATTTGAGAATAAATGTACCAAGACACACTTAAGACCTGTATAGATACAATTACAAAACAGTCATTAAAAATCAAGAATGAAGTAATTAACTGGAAACATAATGTTCTTGGCCAGACTGTGCCAATCTAATGCTCACCAAATTCATTTACTATTTTGCTGGTACATCAATAAAGCAAGGGGATACATTGTAGAGGAAAATAAAATAATAACAAAGATCTGAAAGAACAAAAAGTCAAAAATCTAAAGAGAAATAACGAAAAAAATACAAATAAAGGGGGAATAGTATTTCCAGACCAAAAATTATACTATAAAGCAATAATAATAAAAACTAGGTAGTGCTAGCTTTTAAAAAATAGAATGGAACAGGCTAGATAAAGAAGAATCCGAAAAAAACTGAATTCAATAAACCTGACTTTGATAATCCTGTGAACATAAATTACTTGGGGAAGACTCTCTATTTAACAAAAAATGTTGGGGAAACTAAAGCATTTTAGAGGAAATATGCTTTAGACCAACAGCTTACATTATATAATGCAGTAAATAAAAAATGGATAGTGACTTGAATATTAAAGACCATACAATAATAATTTAGAAAAGAATCACATAACTTTCACAGCTATGTGTAGCTATACATATCCTTAAAACATAAAGTGATAAAAAGTGATTACAAAAGATAAAAAAGATAATTTAGATTATATGAAATTAAAAAAGGCTTTCATAAATATAATTATTGCCCCTAGGATAAGAAGGAAAGCAGAAAATAGAGAAATTCTTTCTATCAACATCTTTGTTTGATAAGGGTCTGATATCAAAGATATATACTCTTACATATGGAAATTAATAGTTTGCAAACACTTGAAGAATTGCAAACTATTAGCAACCATATGAAAGAATGACTACGACAATGAGTGGAAAAAAACCTCTACTACAAGACTAAACAATATGAAATTATTATGACAAAAATTGGCCCTCAAAGAAGGAACAATAAGAATGTATCAGGGACAGCTAGGTGGCACAGTGGATAGAGAACTGGCCCTGGATTCAGGAGGACCTGAGTTCAAATCCAGATTCAGACCCATGACACTTACTAGCTGTGTGACCCTGGGCAAGTCACTTAACCCCAATTGCCTCACCAAAAAAAAAAAAAGAAGAAGAAGAAAAAGAATGCATCTACTTCCCTTCTGCTCAGAAATTACTGAGAGTGGAATGTCATATATAACATTGGACTTGGTTGATGTGTTGGTTAGTTCTGTGGAATTATGATTTCTTTCTTTGGGGAGTGGGGTGTTTATTCTTTATAATAAAATTAGGGTTAGGGTTAGGGTTAGGGTTAGGGATGACTCTGGGATCATGAGAAGGGAAGAATAGATTGGGAAATACAACTATTTGTCTTAGTTGTCTTTTTATACAGCGTGGCTTCATAAACCATTAAGATATAGAATATAAAATCAATAAGCATTTATTTTGCATCTGATATAAGTCTGTTATTATACTCTATATATGCATGCAAAGAATATAACAATTTCTCCTCACTATTATAGCTTCCTTACATTAGGAAGCCATAACTGGCTGTTCTACTATAGTTAGGTTTTTATTTGAAGATGCCTATAAAGTCAGAGTCAATGCCTGTACAAACAAAAATCAAACTAGGCAAAAATCTTCCCAGGTCAGCAAGAATAGTAAGGAGTCTTAAGTGTGTTCTGTGTTCTGCAAAGCCTCTTACCCTGTAACTGCACAACAGAAGTTGTTACTGTGTGAATAAAGAAAGGGAATTGCTTCCTCCCCCTTTCTTCTCTAAGGGGAAAGTACTTTGTCCCCCACAATCCCTGACAGGAAAGTGTCGCACCCCACCCCACGGCTTCTAATGCCTTTCCCCTTTGCCTTCCATTCACTCTGGATGTGTATCATGTGTACCTAGTTATTTGCATGTTGTCTTTTCCATCAAAACAAAAGTTCCATGAGGGCAAGAGCTCTTTTTGCTTTATATTGTATCCCAGGCACTGCTTAATACAGTACTTGGTTCATGATCAGCACTAATATGTGACTAACAAATAAAAAACTAGCCATTTGTTTGTTTGTTTTTTGTCAATAAAGGTTTTCAGAGAGCTATATACCATTCAGTCATGGTCTAAATTTCATTTGGAGATTGGAGTTGGGTGGGGGGGGAGGGGCAGAGAGAGGGTTGTTTATTTGTTTGACCTATGATTTCATCTGGCATAGATTACATATAGTATTGAAACCCCTTCTCAGAAAATGTTCTGTACCTTATGGTCTTATAGAATTCCCTGCACCACTATGAGGCTCAGTGATTCCCCTATTCCTCTACCCATGGTTCACTCAGTATATGTAAAAGGTGAGACTCAAACACTGGTCTCCCTAAGTCATAAAATGGCTCTCTATGTATCATGTCATTATACATCATCTCAAATCATTTGTTCCATGATTTTTTAAGGTTTTTTTAAAGTATCTTTTCCACCTCCACCTAAAAGCAAAACAAAGCATTTCTAAAATATCAGAAATTTACCTAACACCTTGCTTATTCATATGTCTTTATATATATGTATGTATGTGTGTGTGTGTGTGTGTATATATATATATATATATATATATATATATATATATATATATATATATATATATATATATATATATATATATATATATATCTTGGGGGAAAGTTATTTATACTTAGGCCTTTTTCAGGTAAAGGTTGACCTGATTATCAAAAGAGACCTTGGGAACTGATATTCAGTATTCTTAGGTTTTACTAAAACTATGGGACAAAATTTAGGTCCTATATCCTTGTTGCTCTTCCCCCATATAGAAGGTGAAACATGAGTTAAGATCAGGTAACATAAGAAAACTCTACTCCCTACTCTCCATGTTCTAAAGGTCATTTGACTCCTTTCAAAGAACTTAAACACTTTTGAGTTATTTTCTTCAGAATAAACAGAAGGCAGAAGTTGGTATAGTTTTTGTTGGCATTATACAACCTCCAAAGAAAGTATCAAAAAGAGAAGAACCATTGTACAGTGGGAAAAACACTGGCCCCAGATGGAGGGATGATATGAGATAACATTCCTTAGTAGTATAGCCTTGGGAAAATTAAATAACTTCTCTAATATTCAATTTTCTCATCTATAAAATGGTGACAATCACAATACCTATAGCACCTGCCTCTCAAATTTATTATGAGGATCATATGAGATAACATAAAGTACTTTGTAAACTTTACAGTACTATGTAAGGATCAACTGTGAATACTAACCTTTAGTTCCATTCATAGAATAGTGGATGAGAGGGGCAGCTAGGTGGCGCAGTGGATAAAGCACCGGCCCTGGATTCAGGAGGACCTGAGTTCAAATCCGGCCTCAGACACTTGACACTTACTAGCTGTGTGACCCTGGGTAAGTCACTTAACCCTCACTGCCCTGCAAAAACAAACAAACAACAACAACAACAACAAAAAAGAATAGTGGATGAGCACTAGAATTGAATGAATTAATGAAAAATCAATTAAGCATTTACTATACGCCAAAGTACTATGCTGAGCTCTGGGGATACAAAGAGAAAAAATGAGACAGTCATTATTCTCAAGAAGCTCATACTGTAATGATCAAATTTGGGGGAAATAACAAAAGAAAGTTCAGCGTCAGGGTTGATAAAGAGACCTAGAAGTCTTAAGGGACACAGCAGGGCAGAGAGCGAGGCCCAGGGGGTCTGTAGGTTGAATGGGTAATTTCCTAAAGGTCTACACCAGGGGTTCTTAAGCTAGGGTCTGTGAACTTTTAAGAAAAAAATTTATATAAATACATTTCAACATTATTGGCTTCCTATTTAATCCTATGTTTCACACACTTTTAAAATCGGAGGGCCATGAAAAAAAGAAGAAAAAATAAATTCACCTAACTTTTTTTTACATATTTTAAAGAAACAGCAAGTTGTACATAATAGATTTGCAGTTTCCTGTGCAGTCATATTTTTATTCTATGTTATAGAAATGCTTGTTTTATTTCATAAATTAAAAAGAAAAGAAATTTTTTAAAAAGAAAAGGGATCCATTGGCAAGGCCTAAAGGACCTTAGGACACAAGAACCAGGAAGATGATCAAGCCTGTTGACCCTCCAATTTCCCTGGAAGGAAAAGAATCAGCATAAAGATATGAATACTCAATGCCAGGAATCCAGATCAAATATTCAGTCCAACATCTACTTCTTGGTACACACTGGATTTTCCCCAATTTTTTACTTTGCATTTTGTTTATCTGTATAAATACAGACATGATCTACTCTTTCGCTATAATTATAGCTTCTATTTCTAGATCTGGACAGATAGGTGGAGTACTGCAAGGGTCTCTAGTCAGGAAGATTAATCTTCCTGTATTCAAATCTAGCCTCAAGACACTGTGTGACCCTGAGCAACTCACTTAACCCTGTTTGCTTCAATTTCCTCATCTATAAAGTGAGCTAAAAAATGAAGTGGCAAATTATTCTACTACTTTTTCCAAGAAAAGTCCAAATGGGGTCACAAAGAGTCAGATGGATCTGAACAACAAAATTTCTAGATCTAGCTGACAACACAATACTCTTTGCCTCTCTGGTGGTTATGATGATATTTCTCAGTCATGCTATCTCTGATGACTGAATACCCCATACACCAGATGTCATTAATGGCTGGATGGCTTTGGAGACCATATTCCATACTTGTCAATCAGTTAGTAAGGAGTTATTGAGCATATAGTATGTATCAGGTATTACGCTAAGCAATGAGGATACAAAGAAAGGTCAAAGACAGTCTGTGCTCTAAAGAAGTTCTCAGTCCAATATGGAGAAAGGCAGACAATGATGCATACACAAGATATATGCCAGATAAACTGGAGATAAAAAACAAAGCATAGACACTTAGTATTGAGAGGTATCAGGAAAGACTTCTTGAAGAAAGTAAGATTTTAGCTTGATGGAAGCTTGGGAAGTCAGGAGGAGATGAGCAGGAAGAGATTCAGGTGTGGAGGACAGGCAGTGAAAATGGCTGGAGTTATGAGATGGAGTACTTTGTTCAAGGAGGCCATTGTCATTTGATCACAAAGTACATGGAGGTGTATGTTGTAACAAGAATGGAAGGCCAAATTATGAGGGCTATGAACATCAACCAGGTTTTATATTTGATATTTGATTTAGAGGTGAAATTGGGTAAATGAAAAATCTGTTGAAAACAGTCAATTTTGTGGGAAAGAAAGTCAACAATGTCTCATTTTTAATATCTGTAATTCTTAGTGTTGCATTAAGCAAAAATAATTACATGTCCCCCTTATTGGGACAAAGTTGGTTTTTCCAGAAAAAAAAAATCCTACACACTATAAAATTCTGCTTCGATCTTTTTTCTGAAAAGTATATTAACACTATTAAGTACTTAAGAGAAGTATAGGGTTTGAAGTTTACTGAGGCATCTTGCTTTTTTTTCTCTTAATTTTAAAGTATGCAGCACACTATCATAACAGACAAGAGAGGCACTGTCATTAATACATGCTAACAGTGTACTGTGTTTTATGTATTTAATAAATTTAATAATTTTTTCAACAAATGGATCAATCACTGAGCATATAGTTAGTTCTGTTGCCTTCAACTGTTTCTCCAATAGATCTAGCTGTTTGCCACCTTGGAGAGGGAGAGGTGAGGGAGAGAATAAAGAATAGAGATTGTGATCTCACTACTGTAGGAAATTCCCAATAAGAAATTCCTTGATCTGATGTAAATTCTCAACAATTAAAAAAAAAAAGGTTTGGTCTTGGAGAGTTACTTGACTTAAATAAATTACCAAGAGCCGTATAGCTTCTCTGTGTGTGTGATAGTGAGTGAATGAGAGAGAGAGAGAGAGAGAGAGAGAGAGAGAGAGAGAGAGAGAGAGAGAGAGAGAGAGAGAGAGAGAGAGAGATTGAGATTAATTGATTGATTGATTTGGGACTTCAACCCTTAGATCTTCTTATTTTGAAGCTTGATACTACATTATGCTGTCTATCCTGACACCATAAACACTACTCCCACTGCCAACTATGACCAAGGACATCTAAGGGTTTGTGCAATACTGACACAGATTTCATTTTTAAAAATAATTATTTTTAACCAATGAGCCATCCTGGAGAGATTGTGAACATTCTATGTCAATTTAGTAAACTTTGAGAGTATGGCTGAATTTGTCACTCAAAGAAAAACCACAAGATAGTCTGCAGCATGAATGAAATCCATAAATAAGCTAACCAACAAAGGAAAAAGTTATATAGCTTAGTTATCAAATTTGTACATGGCAAGAAAGGAGGAATAGCTGTCACATTAGATAATATAGTCAGAATCCAAAAAGATTCTGACATGCTAAAATAATGGCTTAAATCTATTGAGATGAAATTTATTTATTCATTTCTATGGAGCAGTGTTTTCTTCAATGTGAGTACTCCTTCCAATAGTGAAGATCACAACTAATTCACATTCCTCAGTCTGCGTCCATAAACATTTACAGGAGTCATACAACTAGAGGATTTCCTCTAGATCTCTTCTATTATATAGCTACTGTTGGTGCACACAAAAACCACCCTTCACTTTTAATTTTGTTTGATGATAGTTTGTGTTAAATATGTTAATGTTGTTGCTGTTGTTGTTTAGTCATTTCATTTGTGTCTGACTCTTCAGGACCCCATTTGGTGTTTTCTTGGCAAAGATAGTGGACTGCTTTTCCATTTCCTTCTTAAACTCATTTTCTAGATGAGGAAACTGAGGCAAACAGGGTTAAGTGACTTTCCCAGGATCACACAGCTAGTACATGTCAGAGGCAAAATTTGAACTCAGAAAGATGACTCTTCTTGACTCCAGTCCCAGCACTCTATCCACTGCACCAGCTAGCTGTCCAAACATGTTCATACTTTCCAATATTTCTATTAAAGTAGTATTCATGATTTAGAGACTTTAGACTACTCTATGTTTTAAAAGCTTTTTGCACTTTCATCTTTTACACTTAAGATGTGTTTTACAATATAATTTTTCAAAATCTCCAATGCTCATCTTTGCAATTAATTTACTGAGTACTGGAATACATGATGATTTAATGTCCTCTATAAGATATATTGAGATATAAGCAACAATTATTTCCAAAGTAATATTTATGCAAATGTTAGGAATGAGCACCAAAATATGAGATGGACGAGCTTTACATATTACAAAAGAAATCTCTATGCCTATAGTTCATAAAACTTTGAGCATAAATATCCAACTTGATTATAATGTATGAATTGTTGGATAAATTTTTGTTTGATGTATCTTATTTCATTTTATTGTATTTTAGTGAGGCAATTGGTGTTAAGTGACTTGCCCAGGGTCACATAGCTAGTAAGTGTTAAGTGTATGAGGCCAGATTTGAACTCAGGTACTCCTGATTCCAGGGCCGGTGCTCTATCCACTGCGCCACCTAGCTGCCCCTGTATTTTATTTTAAAATGTTGAATTATCATTAATCATCTTGGTCTATATTTCTTCCTATTTCCTTTATTATTCTCTATGTTGGCACTATTTTTTTTCTCATAAAAGGAGGTTGATGAAATGCTTTCTCGGTTTTTTGAGGGGAAAAAATGTAGCATTGGTATTGCTTTATTTGAGTTAGATATAATTATTCTTTAAATCTATCATGGCCAAAAGGGTATTGGGGTTTTTTTGGGGGGAGGGTAGTTTTATTTTTCATTTAGTTCCAGAGTTCTTAATCTTTTTGTGTGTGACATAAATCCCTCTGGCAAACAGGTGAAGACTATCAAGCCTGTCTCTGAATAATCTTTTTAAATATTTAGGACTACAAAGGAAACCAATTATGTTTAAATACAGTTATCAAAAAACATTTTTAAGAAGTTCAGGGACCTGAAATTAAGAACCCTTGATGTAGTTTTCTATTACTTCTTTGAGACTGGATAATTTAAGCTTCTTTTTTTGTATTTTGTTAGCTAGGATATTTTACAGTTTTGAAGGCAATCCTCTATTTTGTGTTCTTCATATTGTTGATCTATAACTATATGATAGGTTCCAATAATTATTTTGTTACTTCTGGTTTTATTGTGATTTTACCCTTTTAAACAATTTTGTTTATTAAATTTTCTGCTTTCTTTAAACAGATTCAGTAGAGGTTCATAAGAATCAGCTTTTGGTTTTATTTCATAACTATTTTCATTTCCTATTTATTTTTTTTCTTCTCTAATTTTCATGATTTCCTCTTTTGTACCTATTTTGAGATTGTTTAATGAGTTTCCAATATTAATGCATATTTAGTTAATTAATTCTCTCCTTTTGTATATTACTAATTTTGTTTTAAGGATATGGGTGAGTATATATACATATGTGTATGTATATATACTTTTTGTTTTGGAATTTCTTTTTTTCGAAAGACAAATTCAGGCAAATGTTATTATCACTATCACATAATTAATAAATATTTCTATGATTTATTTTATACTAGCTCATTATTTAGGATGCCATTCTTTTCTTTATGCTCCTTGAAGTAATTACTTTTTTATTGGATTATGGTCTACAAAATATAAATTAATTATTTATGTCCTTTTTGCAGGAGGTGTTTACAATACCTTTGTGCCCTAATACATTTTCACTTTTAATAAAATGTTCATTTCATCCTGAAAACACACACACACACACACTATTGGGCAGTCCCATAGGTCATCTAGTTCCATTTTCTCCAGAAATTTCTTCAAATCTACATTTTTCCTTTTTTGTGTATCCTTGCTATATTTGTCCAATTCTGAAACAGGAATATTAAAATCTTCTGTGATTATTATTACTATTTCTTTTTTCAATTCCATTGGTTTTTTTCTTTATTAATTTAGATGCACGACATTTTTAACATATAAGAAGGGGGGTTTTTTTGTTTCTTTTGTTGTATATAAATCTTTTAGGCATAATGTAATGCCCTTGCTTATTTGGTTATGTTGTGAATTTTTAGTTTGCTCTGTATGATAACATATTGGCAACCTTTGCTTTTTTGAGGATCACCTGATGCATAGTACATTTTGTTCTAGCATCTCATTTTCATTCTATGTATATCTTTGCTTTTTTGATGTATCTTGTAAACAACAGATTGTAGGGTTTTGTTTTCTTATCCAATCTGTCACTCTATTTCACTTTATTATATTGTTTAATCCATTCACATTTGAAGTTGGACGAATAAGGTTTTTATTTTCTTCCATTTTTCTCTAGCATTCTCTTTTTCTGAGTTAGTTTTCTTGTTGTTCTCCTTTTAAGTCAGTCCTTTTTCCTTATGCATTTAGGGTTTTATTAGAATCTGTGTTCAATATTAATCAAATGCTTAATAAGTTTATTAATTAAGCATCAAATTAATGAAGCATCAAATGCTTAATAAGTACTTGCTACCTGTTTTGGCGCAGCAGAGTGGTACAGTGGATAGACTGCCAGGAACTTCTAGTCAGGAAGTTCAAATCTGGCTTCTGACACTTACTAGCTGTGTGACCCTGGGCAGGTCACTTAATCCTTTTTGCTTCAGTTTCCTCATCTGTTGGAGTAGGAGATAGCAAACCATTCCAGTTTCTTTGCCAAGAAAAACCAAAATGGGTCATGAAAATTTGAACACAACTGAAATGACTGAACGATAGTATGTTCCAGGCGCTGTGCTTAGCACTATGGATAAAAAGACTAAAAGCTAATGGACCTTGTTTTCAAGGCACTCACATTAAATCAAGGGAGAAAAAATATATTAAAATAAATACAAGTTAAATTGGTTGGAGGGGTGCATTAGAAGTGGGTATGGGAGAGCAGGGGAGAGAGGGGACGGGAGGAGAGGAAGAATAAAGGTCTACATAAAAGAAAAAAAATCTTTTAAAAAGGCATTAGAGGTAACTGAGATTTTGAGCCTTGACAGCTAAGGATGGTAACAGGATTTATAGACATAGAAAAGTATGGAAAAGGAAAATGTTTAAGCGGGAGAAGATGCTAAGATCAAATTTAAAAGATATGAAGTTTAAGGTGATGATAGGAAATTCACAAGGAAATGTGGATGAGAAATTAAAATTTAGAATCACTCAAGTAGGGATGACAGTGAAAAGTATGAGTGGATGAGATCTCTAAGTCAGAAGGAATAGACAGAGAAAAGCAGATGAATGCGAATAGAACCTTAAAGAATTATGATGTCTTTGGTACAAAAGGAACAAATGGTATTAGTTAATGAGATATAAAATGAACAATCAGAGGAGTAGAAGGACAACAAGAAGAGTGTAGCATCACTGGTGCCAAGAGAAGATAATTGTTTTAGTTTGTTTTGTTTTATTTTGCTTTTAAGAATGAAGGGTGTTAACCATGTCAAATGCAGTAGAAACAGCAAGAATAAGAACTAAGAAAGACTTACCAAATTTTCCAGATAATTTCTAAAATGTCATTTCATCCTCTGAGGTAGAACAAGATATAGACTCATGGATATAAACTAGATCATTAAAAATTATTAAAGATTTTTGTCGTCATTTTAAAAATACTGATAGAAACAAATTAGAGATTTGAAAGGGACTTTAGAGGAACATGTCTTGGAATTGAAACATTTGAGTTGAATCTTTGTCACTTAGTACCTGTGTTCCTGGACAAGCTAATTCACTTCTGTTTCCTCGCATGTAAAATGTGGATAATCACATTTTTACATACTTCATAGGTTTATTTTGAGGATCAAATGAGGCAACATATGTGAAGTGTTTATTAAAGCAGCTTATTATATAATCTAATATAGTTCCCTCCTCATAAATAAAAAGCAACCAAGAGAGAGACACAATGTCAATCCAATGCCACATACCTGAGCAAAGCCAGAACTATTCATCATTTAGAAAGTTATCACTAGCTTTTAGAAAAATGCAGTTTTAATTAATTTCTGGAGTTAAAAATATTTCAGGGCTTAAAGGAAAATGGAGTGATGTAAAAGTGGCATCCACTACTAATTTAAAAAGTATTGAGCAAGTTAATCAGTAGTAGGGCAGTGGGTTAAATGAAGCTTTACTTCAAGATTATGGAGAACTGAGCATTTCTGAAGGCAGAGAGGGAAAAATCAGTGGAGTGAAGATCCAGGAGAGAGGAGATAACTAAAGAATCCAGACTTCAAAAGTGGCAGAATAGATGCCAAAGAATAGATAATTCTTCCTCTGAGACAGGAGAGGACAAAAGGATCATATAGAGAGAAATTCAGGAATACAGAAGATGAATTTGAAAAGAAGCCATGTGACTTTAGCATCCAGAAGTGAAGTTTGTGTGTAATCTTCTCTACTGAATTGTAAATCAGTGACAAGTATTTATTAAGCATCCACTATGTGCCAGCAATTGTGCTGAGGGTTAAGGATACAAATACAAAGGTGAAATAATCCCTGCCCTCAAGAAGCTTACATGGGGGAGAGGGGTTATATAAAAGATATTCACAGATAAGCAAATTTAAATAAATACACATACAAACAATAAGAATATATGATAGAGCCAGAGTATATTTCTGGGAAATGTATGAGCATATGCCTAGAATGGTACCACACCTGTAATAAATGTTCAAAAAAGTTGTTGACTTGATCTGATCCTCCTGTCCCAGGATGTGATATCCTAGAGACTAGTACGTAACAGATTCATAGTCTGGATAATATGCCAGCACATTAAAATACAAAGTATATTGAAATCAGATATCAAAGGAACATAGAAATTTCTATGCCTATGAGTTTTAAAAGCATTTTTGTTTGTTTTGTTTTTGCGGGTCAATGAGGGTTAAGTGACTTGCCCAGGGTCACACAGCTAGTAAGTGTCAAATGTCTGAGGCTGGATTTGAACTCAGGTCCTCCTAAATCCAGGGCTGGTGCTTTATCCACTGCGCCACCTAGCTGCCCCTTGCCTATGAGTTTTAAAATGTATATTTTTAAAGCATATACATTTTAAAACAAGTTTTATTCATAAAGCTAATATTATAGTCACATTTGACTGAAAATTTAATTTCCTCTTAATAGTGTTCATACTATGAAAGTTCAATTAAATATGAGGAACAAATATGTACAAAACATGAGCAGTTTGGATTGGACTAAGGGGCAGAAAGTATATCCATTCAACAGGAAGTCTCCATAAAGGTCCATGGCACTGCAAATGTTTCCCAAGGATATTACAGATTTTTTTTCCTCAGCATTCAGGAAGGCATTGAACTATAAACTTATCTATGTGATAAGGGCTGAAAATTTTTTCTCTAATATTGTTTTAAGTTATGAAAGAACAACCATCCTCATTAACTAACAAATTTTGAAAGAAATAACCTTCTATTATATCCCCTTCTTTAGGAAAGCAATCGCTTTACTTTAAAAAGAAAAAAAATTGGGACAGCTAGGTGGTGCTGTGGATAAAGCACTGGCCCCGGATTCAGGAGTACCTGAGTTCAATTCCGGACTCAGAGACTTGACACTTACTAGCTGTGTGACCCTGGGCAAGTCACTTAACCCCCATTGCCCCAGAAAAAAAAAAAAATATATATATATATATATATATATTTACAGCACTTTGCACACACATGGCCCTAATACATAAATATGTGTGTGTGATAACAATAATAATTTATATATGCATATATTTATATGTATTAACAATTATTCTATTTTAATTATTATTATAAGAATACCATTCTTGTCTGAGTTGACCAAGTCTTCTCCCACCAAGTAATTAGCCAAATTTTGTTTCTTCCCTTTCCTGATTAACATGAGTAAATATATCAGGGATAGAAAGGTAGAGAGGGGGAAAGAGAGAGATTGAATTGAGTAAGCAGAGTTGTAATGTCATAATCACATAAAACTTACAATAGTTAATCAGACATATTTAAGCATAGGGTTAGTTTTGTGCTATGCATTAGCTAGGAATTAATGAAAAGCTTATAATTTACTATTACTTTTTACATAGCCAATCCAAACAAATGGCATTGGGTAAAGTAGTAAACTGCTATGGGGCATTTTCTGAACACTGCAGACACAGGAGCATAATTTGAAAAGCCCACCAGGTTTAATAGTATAATGCTGAGATTCATCTCCTATGCTATAAGAGTTATAAACTCTTACTGAAGAATGACTAGAAGAATTTAAAGGTGTATTGTAGATCTTATACTTGGCTTAGGAATCTTTTGGGAGAAAGGAAAATAAAATAGGAATAATTGTCTCCCTGTGGCAGGACAGGGAGCTACAAGCCACGAACTTTCCTTTTCCTTCCTCAACCTAGTGGCAATTTTCAGATTCTTTGGGACAGAGTTCTAGACATGGTACACTGGAAGAAGTTCAAATTGACTCATGAGAATGGATTGTTAAGTTTTCAGTGTGAGAAAATATACCTCAGAAATTGGCACAAAAGCCCCTAAAAAACAGGTTTTGATTTTTTGCTTTTTTATTGTCTACACTTAAGAAAATGATGTAGAAAATGCTAATTAAGTAGATTAAAATTATAAGTATGTCATGCATATTTTTTTCCAGAGAACTGGCTTTTAAACATTTACCAGATAAAACTTCTGGCTTTAGATATCTTCTTCAGTGAAACCTCAGGAAATTCATTGCCCCAGTCAAGTTAAAGGAGAGGATAGGTATACATAATTGCCCATCCCTCTTCCTCCCAGTGTTTTGCCTTAGATACAAGCAGAGTAGGTTAAATGGTAGGATTTAAAGGAAATTTTCCAACACTATTCCTCAATCCTCCCCCCCCAAAAAAAAGATAAATATCTATTATGTAACCAGACTAGGAACCCCTTTCACCAAAGCAGACCCTCACTATTCTTTAACATACTAAATAAGACCTAGGAGATAGCATGAGACACATAACTAGCTTATAAGGTCATACAGTTTATAATGTCACAAACAAAACTTGAACCCAGGTCTCCCTTACTCTAAGTCAAGAACTTTAACTACTAGCCATGCTATTTCTAGAAAGGTAGGTATCCCCTTTATATTCTCTGACATTCTGCCAACTAATGCTTCATGTGAAGTAATAAGTTAATACTCTCAGAGGGTTCAAAGACTATCAATAATTAACCATCTAATTATGGGTCTGCTTAGTAAGATTGCTTTCCACTTGATGCTGAGCTGAGGTGCATGTAGAAGATAACAAAAGGAATTTTCTTTCAGTAATGGAGTGGTACCAGAAGCAAAAGCAATTTTTTTTAGGAGATCAGTCCTTTGTGGCACTAGAATAGATTGGGAATGGGGAAAAGGTAAAGCATCATGAGATCTTTACCATCATCTCTAAGTCACAGAAAAGAAGGATCCAGAAAAAAAAAAAACAGAAGTGAAGGTTGATCTGTTCCCTACTAAAAAGTCACTTTCAACATCATTCTCTGTCCTCTTGTCTTCCCTAATCCTTAAGAGGTGCTGAGGGGTTTGGGAATCTCAGTGTTGTAAGGTGACCTGAGAGGTCATCTGCTCTAATTAGTAATTTAAATGATTTCTCCAACATCTATAACAAGTGATCTATCATAGTCATGGTACTAGGACTGGAAGAAACCACCTAGCCCAGAGGTCATCTAGCCAAAGACCTTCTCTTTATAGGTGAGGAAAGTGAGTTCTGTGGTGGCTAAATGACTTGCCAAACATTACACAGGTAGTATCAG